>NC_133118.1:20903076-21209496 GCF_022965805.1 Primulina eburnea
GGTGTTTCCAATAAGGAAGATTGAAAAAAATTGATTTCTTCTTCAAACATTTTCTGAAATCTGTTGATCCAAAATCTTTTTCTTCTTTACTATCTTCCAAATTATTGTCCTTTGCATTCTTTCTCTTTTTACCTTTCACAATAGTCTTCTTTCCGAAAACACACCTTATGTCAGAAAGCTTGTCAAACAAACCAACCCCAGATAATGGTGTAGATGATTCTCAATGTTCTTCCATACCATCGAACTCTTTCATTTGCCTCTGATATGGATGAAACCGTGGTAGGAATCGTCTATGACCAACAAATGACATTTTTTTCCATTTTCCAAATGCTTTGCACAAGTATCTTCTTTGCATACTGGGCATGCATAATAACCATGTGTAGTACATCCACTAAGGTTACCATAGGCTAGAAAGTCATTGATAGTCCATAGTAAGACTGCTTTAAGAGGGAAAAATTGTCTTCGATAAGCATCATAGACACCATCAACTACATCCCACAATCGTTGCAAATCTTCAACTAACACATCAAGATAGACATCTATATCGTTTCCTGGCTATTTAGGCCCTGAAATGAGCATAGTTAGCATGATGAATTTTCTCTTCATACACATGTTTGGAGGAAGATTATAGGTGACCAACATAATTGGCCAGCAACTGTACCGACTACTAAGGTTGCTATAAGGATTAATGCCATCAGCTGCAAGTGCAAGGCGAAGATTTCTTGGTTCACTTTCAAAGTCGGGCCACATATGATCCACCAACTTCTAAGATGGCGAATCAGCTGGATGACGTAACTGACCGGGAACTCCTGTGGTTTCTGCATTCCATGTTAAATTTTCCGAGGTATGTAGAGATTTAAACATGCGCTTAAATCTTGGTATGGGAGGGAAATACCACAACACCTTTGCAGGAACACCTTTCTTCTCAACGTTCTTCTTGGTTAGCTTCCACCGTGACAAGCCACATTTAGGGCAGTTTACGCAGTCTTTATATTGCTTCCTATAAAGAATGAAATCATTGGAACAAGCATTAATCTTTTCATGACTCAACGTCAAACAACCCAATGTTTTTTTTACATCATACATTTTGGTTGGCAGGTTGTGATTATCTGGTATCATATCCCCAAAATCCATTAGTAGATCGGAAAATAGAGCATCACTCATCCCATGCTTTGCTTTGGTGTTGTATAGTTTCACAATTGCACTCAACTTTGTGTAACGCTTACATCCATTATACAAAGGTTTCTCTGCTTCCTCCAAAAATTCCGTAAACAATTCTGGATTTTCTGTATAGTTATCATATGCTGCCTCACACATATTAGTGGCTTCAAAGTGTCCGTGATAATTACCAATTGGCTCCTTGTTCGTGCTCCAATTTACTTTGTCACTTTCAGCAGACTCACCGTGCCAAATCCAATTCACATAATTTTGAATAAAACCATGGAAATAAAGATGCTCTCGAATGGACTTAGCTGGTATTTTTTTAAGATTTTTACATTTGCAACAAGGACAATGAATTAAATTGGGGTCAATATGGGGATTCTCTAAACAACTTCTGATAAACAGTTCCACACCCTCCTCGTACTGTTTTGACCTTCTATCCGAGGGAATCCAAGATTTATCCATTTCAACACAGCAAAATACCAGAAATATATAACAATAAATTTGATCTAAACCTGAAAATATTACATTTAATAATTTCATTTTCAATTTAATTTGTTGAGCGCAAAAAAAAACACGAAAGAAGACTACCTATTGACTAACAAACGAAAGAAGACTACACAGATGCATATAAATTAGAAAAACAAAAAAATTCGACGGAGACAATGACTAACAAACACCGTCATGTCCAGTCCTCAACACACGGTGCAGATAAGTTCGAAAAACCGAAAATTAGATAATGCCTAACAAGAAGGGGACAACAAATATTTTAGACAATGCCGAACATTAAGAACCCAGAGACGTACAACCAAGGCCTTAGAAAACAACACGCACCTCCAAAGAAATTGTGTGTATCTCAACCACCAACCTCATCAGAAACTATTGAGTCATACAGAAATGGACTTCTCAACTAGTAGCTCTTGATAATACAAGACAATAGACTACTGAGTCTTTGAACACAACAATATATCAATTACAGTACCGAAAGACCTACCAATCGCTTGCATTAATTCTGTCAACACGTGAGCCGCATAGAAAACATGCAACCCACTATTCAGAGGAAAAAAAACACCGAAAAAAACAAACCATTTTCCGTCAAGCCAGTAAATCTGCAAGATTCTTGAAAATTTGTAGCATATTTTGGACTAAGATCATAATGCATCAAATCGAGAAAACAAAAGATCAATGCAGGAGAACGTATACGTACCTGTTTCTTGCTAGAGAAAACAATTCTCAGATACGTTTAGAAAATTAGAAATCAACGTGGAAAATGCAAAATGGAAGGGAAAATATTTTACTCCATCTAATGGTCCATTAGAATACACTTGACTTATAAAGTCTTAACACCATGTATTTCAAACTTCTGATAAGGTTGGTGGTGGCCATTTTCAATAAATAACTCAACAGAGGTACGACAACAAGAAATTAACCAATTATCGTTCCAATCAATACCATACCTGTAATGCCCGAATTTTGATATAATATGGCAGTAGTTGTGATGGTTCTTGGCTTTACGATATGGTATGAATGGTAATGAATGTTATAGAATTGAATATATAATGGATGGGTGGAATCAAAGGTTGAAGTTGAGCTAAATAGGTAATTGACGTACAGAAACGGTATAAAAAATGTGACAGTAGTTGTGGTTTTTAGCATAATGTTTTGTATATTGATCCAATTGATGTGAGGCCTTTTTCATTAGAAAGATAAGACATAGGGCTATAACTTTGTTATTTTGAGTTTCGGTCAAATCATTAGGGAAGATGAGCCAAAAGCGCCCCGAAGTGTGTCGTGCGTATCGTCGTTCCTACAATGACATATTTTGGGAGAATGGGCATAACGTTTTACTCAGACCTCCAAATGACCTGAAATTTGGGGAGCTGCAAGAAACGACATAGAGCTACAACTTTGTAGTTTACCACTTTCGCAAATTCTGAAGTTAAAAATGAGTTTTGGGCAGACTACCGGGCGCCATCGCGCAGGATCTGGCGCCCTAGCGCGCGGGTTGCTGAAATTTTGTGTAATGGGCAGTATGGTGCGCGCCCCTGCACCAAATATCGCGCTATGGCGCCCAGAAGCGTACTCAAAAACGTGTTTTGGGGTTTGGATGCTATATATTTGATTGGGGAATGATTTTTGTATCATTTTCTCTTCCCTTTTTCCAACTCCATCGGTTTAGAGCTAGGGTTCTTCATTTTTCCTTTCATCTTCTAATTTCTTCTTCAATATATGGGAGATTTGTTCAAGGAAATTATGAAATGAAGTTAGATTTGTGATCCTCTCTCCAAGATCTTCAAGATGGTGTAAGTATGTTATATTTTTATTCAAGTTTGGAAATGGGATGAAGTTTAGAATTGATGTTTGTGTTGATATTTGAGATATTGGAGATGTTGAAATTGTGTTGGTTTGAATTTAAAATGGAATTGAAGCCAAGGGAAAAGTAAATGAGCAAACTCTTTAGCATTGTGGGGACCCGGACGCTGATCTTTCTTCTTAATCATCTTTGGGATTTGATTATCAATTAAGATAAAACAGGGTCTAAAATTTTTTTTTATTAAAATAAAGTGCGGAAGGTAATGACATCTACATAATATACATATCTGTATAAAACTACATTTCAGTATAAATGTACAATAATGTACAACAGTCTTTTCAACTAATCTAAGGTTCAACTACTAAAGTTCAAGTAATAAAACCAAATCTATCCAAGTCCGGAATCACCACGCTAAACTCTTCTTCTCTCATCATCTTCTCGACCCCGATCTTGCCCCACCTGTTGTCATGCACACATACAAAACAAGACAACAGCCGGATACTCCGGTGAGAATAAATCCCAGTATAAAACATGGTAAGCATGTATAGAAACAATCTAAATCCTAAAACATGCTATCATGATCATATTCAAAAGTAATAGATTTCATAATCTATGAAATCAAATCAAAATAAGCATGTAACTCAATTCAGATAAACATGCAATTTAAATCAAATCATATAAACATGCTATCATACTGAAAGCAATAAACATGGGATTCATAGTCTATGAAACCATATCTATAAACACATGCATTTCTAGTCAAATCATGTCTAGACTCGACTCAATTATAACTCTAGGGATCCCGTTGTGAATAAGACGATCTATCACCTACTCTCCAATCGGGGTGACGGTACGTCTTATTCCTAGACTTCGGTCTGATCTGTATCCACATCTACAATAGGAGAGTGAATCTTCCCCTAAGCTGTGATATCACCGAACGTCTAGAAGTTTGACGGATCTGTCAAGACTCCCTATCTTAAATGCAATGCATATAAATCTATAAACAAAGCAGTAGCATATCAGCATATAAACAAGAATATTCATATCAGAATATAACAATAATCTAGTATGTGATTTTGTTGGGAAACTCAAATGAGATCTGATTTGAGTTATGTCTTCCCAGATATCACATGAATTATACCTTTGTCGTCCCTGTCTGACGAAGACGATGACCTGTATTTAACTGTAAGGCCCAAGAATCTAATTACCGTAATCTGAAATGATTTGGGTATAATTACCGTAATTTAAGATTAATCTGGAATGATTTATTGATCAATTGACATGATTGAGGTTATACGAACTTGAATGAAGAAGTCGGGCATCGTTACATTATAATCCAAGATGTTCAACTGAACATCTCGAGATGTTCGGCCGAACATCGCAAAAGAGATGACCGACGCACATGCGCGAAGAAACACGCGCATATGCGCGAGGGGTCCAGAAGCCCTCGCGCATATGCGCGAAATAAAGCGCGCATATGCGCGACACATCCAGAATCTTTGGCGCATATGCGCGAGATGAAGCGCGCATATGCGCGAGACGTGGTTTACAAAGGATGCGCCACTTGCCGTGCATGCACGAAACGGGATGTATATATATATAAGCATGCGAATTCCCTTCAGAATAAGGGAGAAAAAGGAAACCGAAGGGAAACGCTGGGAGAATTGATATTGCTTTCACGATTATGCAAAATCCGTCCGTCTGATTTTGAATCTGACTGCGGTACTGAGTTCCTATCGACGTAGGCTACAACTGGACGTAAGTTTTGCTACGTTTTGATATGATTTGAAATTATGGTATTGTCAGAATCTGATATGATTCATTTATGATGTTCTCGTCATGTTAGACATCGTATAATCGCAACCGGATTGAGAAACAGATACCATATGAAATTGTTATGAATTTCGGAGTTGATTTGATATCAGAATTGAGTTGTTATTGATTATAAGATGTTAGAATTGATATCTGACTGATATGATATGGCTGGATATATTGAGATTATGCCGTTATGATGTTGAAACAGAATTTGACTGAATTCTGATTATATCCAGTATAGATTGAATGGTGTATTGATACCGTACCCTCAATATTGTTATTATCAGATTGAGTATTGACAGGCTTGAGTTCGAGACTTCGATAGAATCAGAATATCAGAAAGAAAGGTATAAATTAATGTTGAGTTGGGATTGCACAACTCGAGTAAGGTATGACTCGAGTCTCCCTAAATCACATACTTAGTTCTTACATTGATATTTGTAATTGTTGAGATTGATGTTTGTAGTCTATTGATTTATAGCAACTGCATGTATGGACTGCTGAATTGTTTAGTCATTGGCTAAGTCGCCTAGTCACCGACTGATTCGTCTAGCTATCGGCTGTTTCGCCTAGCTATTGGCTGATTCGCTTATTTATTGACTGATTCGTCTATATATTGACTGATTCGTCTATCTATTGACTGATTCGTCTAGCTATCGGCTGTTTCGCCTAGCTATTGGCTGATTCGCTTAAATCTTGACTGAGTCGTCAATTCTGTGGCTGTTTCGCCCAGACATGGGATCCCTAGGTTAGAGTTGAGTCGAGTCTGAGACGACGCGTTGTTTGAGTTTGAGTGTGATTCATTACTTGTTATTGATTTATGTTTCTGATTTGATACATGTTATGAATGTTAATTATATGCTTTTATATATGTTTTTATATGATTGCATGTATACATTGTTTATACTGGGATATTCATATCTCACCGGAGTTATCCGGCTGTTGTCTTGTTTGTATGTGTGCATGACAACAGGTGGGGCAGGTTCAGGGTCACAGAGGTGAAGAAAGATCGAGATTAGCGTGGTGATTCCGGACTTGGACATAGATAGGTTTTATTACTTGATTGTAGTAGTTGAACCTAGTTGAATACTTGTAGATCATACAGGATGTGTATGTTTATGTTTAATATGTAATTTGAATTGAATTACATTACGTTTCCGCTTTTTATATTAAAAGAAAAATTTTTAGACCCTGTTTATAATTGATTAACTAGTCCCAATGATGATTAAGAACTTGATTAGCGTCCGGGTCCCCACAACAGGTGGTATCAGAGCTGTAGGTACTAGAACTGTAGATTTTTGAGATTGAGATAGAAGAGGCTAGTGAGCGGGGTAGATTGAGATTTTCTTTCTTTGCTTGTGAATGCTAGCATGCTTACTGCTTTATATAATACATGTTACTTGATTTATCTGATTTGATTTTGTAATATGTATTATTGGGAACGAATCTGAATTGATTCTCGATCAGCAGTAAGATGATCGGGAGGGAGATTGAATTGAAACAGATGTGTTGGATTGGGTCACTAATCCTTTTGAGTTTCAGATATGCCTCCTAGAAGAATTCCAGAACAGGGTAGTACATCAAATCCTCCGATGGATGTAACACCGACTCCAATGGAAACCTTGCTGAAGAGGTTTCAGTCATTCAAACCACCCACTCTGAAAGGTACTGAGACATCAGTCGAGTGTGAGAGTTGGTTAGGAAGCATTGAGATGCTGTTTAATTCACTGGAGTACAGTGATGAGCGCCAGATTAAATTTATTGGGCACCAGTTGCTTGATGTTGCACAAAGCTGGTGGGTTACAATGAAGAGGGCCTTGGAGCAACGAGGTACGATTATTACTTGGGATGTATTTAAAACTGAGTTTTATCAGAGATTTTTCCCAATATCGTACAGAAAAGACAAGGGGGCGGAGTTTGCCAATTTGAGACAGGGCAGCTGAACATTGAAGAATATGTGACCAAGTTCTCTACCTTGTTGAAGTTTGCTCCTCATGTGTCTGAAAATAACGAAGCCGTTGCTGATCAATTCATCAATGGCTTGAATCCCGATATATTTACATTGGTGAACACAGGGCGACCGAATAACTTTGCTGATGCTATGAATAGAGCAAAGGGCGCTGAGGCGGGCCTGATAAGGCAGAGAGGAGCTGAATTTGTTCCTCCAGTGTTGAGACCACCGCAACCCCCTCCCCGATTCGAGAGTGGCAGTAGCAGTGGTGGAAGAAAATATTTTCTGAAGGCTAGAGGAAAGCAGTTTAAGAAGCCTGGCGGCAGTTCTTCTAGCTCTAGTGGTTCTCAGCAGAGTTATACTGGCGTGTACTGCGGAAATTGTGGAGGGAGACATTCCACTGAGCAATGCCAAGGAGTACTTGGTAGTTGCCATTTCTGCAAGCAACGGGGACATTTTGCCAGAGTATGTCCACAGAGGGGTTCCCAAAGATTCCAGGGAGCTGAACCATCTGGATCAGCGGCACAGTGGAGTAGACGATCAGCTGCTGTTCATTCATTTCAGCCAGCACCATCTCAGTCACAGCAGAGGCCAGGAGGAAGTCAGACAGTCGGCCAGCCTCCTAGACAGCAGGCCAGAGTATTTTCTTTGACCGAGGAGCAGGCTCAGGAAGCACCAGATGATGATGTTGCAGGTAACTGATTTGTTTGACTATCCTGCATATATATTGAGGGATACCGGTGCTTCACATATTTTTATTTCTGAGAGATTCGCATTGATGCATGCATTATCTGTTGAATCCCTATGTACAGTAGTATTTGTTTCTTTTCCTTTGAGGAAAAGATCTTGTATCAGTGATTTCTGTTAGATCTTGTATACTACAGTAGGATAAGAATGAGATCGAGCTAGATCATGTAGTAGCTTGTATTGTACTGGTGTTCTATGATTTTAGAACTGCATTACTGATATTGATATGCTGATCAAGTACAGAGCTACCATAGATTAATTCCAGAAGATGGTAAGAATCAGACCTGAGATGATCAAAAGATGAATATTGTACGATAAGAATTCTAGACTGAGAATTCCGTTGATATTCATACTAGCTATGACTCGATTATTACAGAAAGGAGCAGAATGACTCCTTATGTATTCAGTTGATTTACTGAAATTGAGTCTATCATTGGCTGATTTACCAATGATATAAAATTTCTTGATGTTTTCTCTGATAAGACTTCAGATCTGATTCCAATCAGAGAGATTGATTTTAGTCTTGAACTGATCTTAGAAATTGTTGAAATTTTGAATCCTGATTGAGACAGATAGTAGACAATAAAGATTCTATTGTACAGTCCGAACCAGAGCTGATGTCGAATCGATAGCAGTTTAAAAAGCTGATTAGAATATTTAGAATTCAATATCGATAGTCAGAACAGAGTGTCGATCAGAGTAACAGATATGTGATTTTGTATTTTGTATGAGATTGATTATTCTGTAATATCAGATGTGTCAGAATTGTACAGTACATCTTGATATTGATAGTCAGAGCCGAATACCAGGTAGGTATTTCCTCTTTAATTTATGTTATTAACTGATTGTGTATATCAAATAGTTCGAATCAGAAAGAACAGATATTATCAGAAGCCTACAGTCATGGATTCAGTGTTCAGTCTGATGATTGAAACTGTATTGTATTCGAACAGATAGTTGTGATATAGACAGATGAGATCAGTTATAACAGAAATGTATTGAAATTTTGGCAGAAATTGTACTGATATGTCTAAATCGCTAACAGAAAAGATAGAAAGATAGAAATCAGAAGATTTATTACAGAATTGTAAAATTCTAAATAGAAATGGGAGTACATTTCTATAGCCTGTGTAATAAAATTACCGTCATTTTTACAGATTGTGTAATATGATATGATACTTAGTGAATTTTTTCTCATTCCAGATTGGAATCAGAAATCTGAGTTTTGAATTTAACTCTGTTATAGATTTCTTCTGATATATCTGAATTGATTGCTTGTGAGTTCGAGGACGAACTCAGATCTAAGAGGGGGAGAAATGTAAGGCCCAAGAATCTAATTACCGTAATCTGAAATGATTTGGGTATAATTACCGTAATTTAAGATTAATCTGGAATGATTTATTGATCAATTGACATGATTGAGGTTATACGAACTTGAATGAAGAAGTCGGGCATCGTTACATTATAATCCAAGATGTTCAACCGAACATCTCGAGATGTTCGGCCGAACATCGCAAAAGAGACGACCGGCGCACATGCGCGAAGAAACATGCGCATATGCGCGAGGGGTCCAGAAGCTGTGACACCCCGATCCTCTTTTAAAATAAATACGCAGCGGAAATAAAATTTTTCTTTAAAATATACGGAAGGAGTTTCAAAATACATTTCTTCAAATATCTTTACAAAATAAATACATGATCATTTAAATGACATAACAAAAACAAAACATCATTCCTATGATCATGCCAAAATCCTCCTTCCACGGTGTATGCATATGACCCCCAATCCACAGTCAACGTCTCGGGGCACCACTCTGATCTGCATCACATGAAAATAACTGAAATGAGAATAAATCTCAGCAAGTGGAACTCTTACATAATAATAAACAAGAATCTCTGTAAAACATCTCTTTGAAATCATAAATACCGTCAACTCTGAACTGTAAACTCTGATATCTCAATAATATAGCAATAGCATAAAAATATGATGGTATTTCTCTTTTCTCTGGGGATTGATATCAATAGTATCTCTGCTCTGGGGTGCTCGTATCCCAAATCGATATAAACCGATAACTCTGGGGGATATAAGCCTATAGGCGATGATCATCTAATATTGCATGCAATCTCTGACTATGTATTTATCAATCCGAAAACATTTAAACTCTTCTCTGGTTTTAACAATCACTTTGAACTCTATATATATCTCTTTGTATTCCCTTTAATCAATAATGAGACATACAATGCCTCCAATACATATAACAATACATACTATAGATCAAATGGAAGGGAATAACACAATAAACTCTTTGAAACACATACATATATAATCATGTGAGCAAAAAGGAATGAAATTCCACTTACAAACCACAACAAACACCTCAACTTAGCTCTTGATCACCACCTACAACAAATAATCCACAAATAACACCAATATCAACTAAATATCCAAGATTACAAGCTAAATAATCCATAAATCCACATAAACAACCAACCTAAACAACTCTTAATTTTCAACCTTAACAGAATCGCACCAAAAGCTTACCCAAGCTTCCTAGCACCAAGGAGAACGTCGAACTCAAGTCGAAATTCCAAACAAACGCCTGAATCGAAGATAGGAAAGGAAAGAAATGACCAAAAACCCTTGAAATGGAGAGAAAAGTCGAGAATGGAGGAGAAAAGAAAGGGTAAGTATGGCCAACCACTCCAAAAAGTAGCTTAAAAACTCGCCCATACCTTCACCGCGGGTGCGCTCCTCTAAGCACCGCGGGTGCGCAATGGTTACGGCATCCACAAAAATTCTGGAACACGAACAGCGCGGGTGCGGCGACGCAAGCAGCGCGGGTGCGGTCTCTACCGCGGGGGCGGTCTCTACATCACCGCGGGTGCGGTGTGCTCACGGCATTCCAACTCCAAAATAGCACAGTACACCGCGGGGGCACTCCAGTTAAGAGCGTGGGTGCACTCAAGTCACGGCCAAGCACTATTCCCATGCAACTAAAATCGAACCGAAACGCTGAAACGAACAACCAACATCAACTAACACCTCAAGACAATAAAACTAACAATACTATAGCCCAAAAATACAACTCTGAACATCTAATCAAATATCCCAAATAACAAACGAAACTTAAATCGTACCGTACACCGGGCTCGGCTATTACAATCTCCCCCCCTTAAGGGAATTTCGTCCGCGAAATTGACGTCACGGAACGAACAACTCAGGATACTTCTCTCTCATCTCATCCTCTGGTTCCCACGTAGCCTCCTCTATCAAATGGTTCCTCCAAAGAACTTTGACAATGCCGATCTCTTTGTTCCTCAGAACTCTAACTGTGCGATCCAAAATCTGAATCGGAATCTCCTGATACGTCAAATTCGGCGTCAAGTCCAATGGCTCGTGGCGAAGAACATGGGAAGGATCTGCAACATACTTCCTGAGCATCGAAACGTGAAACACATTATGAACTCTGTCAAGATCTGGAGGTAGGGCTAATCTGTAGGCTCGATCGCCAACTCTGTCCAATATCTCGAATGGACCAATGAATCTCGGACTCAACTTGCCCTTCTTACCAAATCTCATCACACCTTTGAGAGGTGCTATCTTCAGAAACACATGGTCGCCAACCTCGAACTGCAAAGGTCTACGACGAACATCTGCACTGTCTGGACTGCGCAGTCTTCATTCTCTCTCTGATAACAGCAACAACATCAGCAGTCTGCTGGACCAACTCTGGTCCCAACATCTTCCTCTCACCAACCTCGTCCCAAAACAAAGGCGATCTGCACTTCCTGCCATAAAGTGCCTCATACGGTGCCATGCCAATCGTCGCCTGGTAGCTATTGTTGTAAGTGAACTCAACCAAAGGCAACAAAGAATCCCATCTACCTGGATAGTCGATAGCACAAGCTCTGAGCATATCCTCAACAATCTGAATGACTCTCTCTGACTGACCATCACTCTGGGGATGATAGGCTGTACTGAACGCTAACCGCGAACCCATAGCTCTGTGAAGACTCTTCCAAAACTCGGAGGTAAACCTGGGGTCACGATCAGACACAATCGACATAGGGACACCATGAAGTCTAACAATCTCTGCAATATAATCCTCGGCATACTGGTTCATCGAATACGTCGTCTTGACTGGAAGAAAGTGCGCTGACTTAGTCAATCTATCAACGATAACCCAAATAGAATTGAAACCTCTCTGCACTCTGGGAAGACCAGTCACGAAATCCATCGTAATATGCTCCCACTTCCACTGAGGAATCGGCAACGACAACAATGTCCCAGCAGGTCTCTGGTGCTCAATCTTCACCTGCTGACAAGTAAGACACTGAGAAATGAACACGGCAACATCCTTCTTCATACCTGGCCACCAGTAGAGTCGACGAAGATCCTGATACATCTTCGTACTGCCTGGATGAATCGAATACGGCGCGGTATGAGCCTCTGTCAGAATATCTCTACGAATATCATCGCCAACAGGAACACAAATACGACCTCTGAAAGTCACCACACCATCACCATTCAAGGCGAACTCTGAATTACCTCTAATCTCTGCTCTATCTCTCAACTCTGTCAACTGAACATCAGTTGACTGCTCTCTACGAATCCTGTCCGTCAAAGAAGATCGAATAACCAACGCTGAAAGATGAGCAATGGTGCCTGGAATCACCAGATCAATCTCCTCTCTCTGCAAATCCATCAGCAATGGTCTCTGAATCAAAGAACTCAATGAAGCACTCGACTTGCGGCTTAAAGCATCAGCCACAACATTCGCCTTCCCTGGGTGATAACTGATAGTCACATCGTAATCTTTGACCAGCTCTAACCACCTCCTCTGCCGCATATTGAGCTCTCTCTGAGAAAACAGATACTTCAAACTCTTGTGGTCTGTGAAGATCTCACACTTTTCGCCATACAAGTAGTGTCTCCAAATCTTCAAGGCGAAAACCACAGCTGCCAACTCTAAATCATGCGTCGGATAATTCTTCTCATAATCCTTCAACTGGCGAGAAGCATAGGCAATGACCTTACCTCTCTGCATCAACACTGCACTGAGACCCTTCTTCGACGCATCGGTATAGACAACAAAGTCCTCTGAACCACAAGGCAAAGAAAGAACAGGAGCCGTCGTCAATTTATCCTTCAACTCCTGAAATGCACTCTGGCAATCGATAGACCACTCGAACTTCACAGTCTTCCTTGTCAGATTGGACAATGGCAGGGCAATCTTGGAAAAATCCGAAATGAAACGACGATAATAACCCGCCAAACCAAGGAAACTGCGTACCTCTGAAACAGTCGTAGGAATAGGCCACTTCTGAATCGCCTCTATCTTCATCGGATCAACAGCAATGCCATCACTCGAAACGACATGGCCTAGGAAAGAAATCTGATCCAGCCAAAACTCACACTTCTTCAACTTGGCAAACAACCTCTTCTCTCGCAACAACTGAAGAACAAATCTGAGATGCTCGGCATGAAGCTCTCTGGTCTTGGAATAGACCAGGATATCGTCGATAAAGACAATGACGAAGCTATCCAAATACGGCTTGAACACACGGTTCATCAGGTCCATGAAAACAGAAGGGGCATTGGTCAAACCAAAAGACATCACGAGAAACTCATAGTGACCATACCTGGTCCTGAAAGCCGTCTTAGGGATATCAGACTCCCTAACCTTCAACTGATAGTAGCCAGACCGAAGATCAATCTTCGAGAAAACAGTGGCACCCTGGAGTTGGTAAAATAGATCGTCAATCCGTGGCAACGGATACTTGTTCTTGATCGTCACTTTGTTGAGCTCTCTGTAATCGATACACAGACGCAAAGACCCGTCCTTCTTCTTAACAAACAGAACCGGAGCTCCCCAAGGCGAAGAACTCGGACGAATAAAACCCTTATCTAGAAGATCCTGCAACTGCGTCTTCAACTCTTTCATCTCGGTAGGAGCCATCCTATACGGAGCCTTAGAAATATGAACCATACCTGGAGCAAGATCAATGACAAACTCTACATCCCTATCCGGCGGCAAACCCGGAACATCATCCTCAAACACATCCGCAAACTCCCTCACCACATCAATATCATCAATATTCAACTTAATCAGTCTATCCATATCCACAACAGATGCCAGAAAAACATCACAACCTCTACACAATAGCCTCTCAGCAACAAGACACGAAATAAAAGGAAGGACCAGCGAAGTACCTGAGCTGGCGAGAACTCCTCCCTGGCTATCATCTGCAAAAGTCACCGTCTTAGCAACACAATCGATAACAGCACGATAGGTCGACAGCCAATCCATGCCAAGAATAACATCAAAGGCAACCATCGGGATCACAATCAAATCAGCAAAGACTTCACGATCGACAAAACGAACGGGGCACGCATACACTATGGAAGTCGGGCACAAAACATCTCCCGAAGGCAAAACAACACTAAGCTGGAGGGGAATAACAGAAGGAACTATACCCAAAGATCTCAAAAACAATTCAGACATAAAAGAATGAGTAGCACCAGTATCAATCAAAGTAGTAGCTACTCTGCCTGAAATTAAAATGGAACTAGAGATTACAGAAGAATTACGATTAATACCTTCCTTAGTCATCGAAAAGATACGACCCTGCACCTTCTCCTGGCTAGCTCCCTTAGGACAATCTCTGGAAATGTGGCCTGGCATGCCACAACGATAACAAGAACGAGTGCCAAATCTGCACTCTCCACGATGAGGTCTGCCACACTTGGGACACACAGATCTCTCAGAATCAGACGGAGCAACTGGAACTGATGGTGGCCTAGGACTCTGATCCACCTTGCCCTTCCCTCTGAATCGATCTCTGCCACGCTGACCTGAACTCTGGCCTCTCTGCACACTAGCCTGGTGCCTCGCCTGCCTCTCCCTAGCGATATCCTTCTCGTCCTGCTCTGCTAGCAACGCCTTGGACACAATCTCCTTGAAAGTCACAGCCTTAGACATATTGATATCACGCCTGATCTCCGCTCTAAGGCCTCGAATGAAGTGAGCGCCTTTATCTTTATCACTGGTAGTAATGTACGGAGCAAATAGGCAACCCTCCTCGAACTTGAGAATATACTCGTCCACATTCAAGCTCCCCTGTCGAAGCTCCAAGAACTCTGTAACCTTCCTCGCTCGCAGTGCATCAGGAAAGTACTTGTCGTAGAACAGCTCAGTAAACTCAGACCACTTCAAAGTAGAAACATCAATGCCAACCTTGGTCGCATTCCACCACAAACGTGCAGCTTTAACCAGCATGAAAACAGCACAACTGATACGGTCTCTGTCCTCATAGTGGAGATGATCAAAAATCGCCTCCAAAGCCTTGACCCACTCTACTGCAGCTAAAAGATCGGAGCTGCCTGGAAACTAGGGTGGATCCATCCTCTTAAACGCAGAAAAGATGGCATCAGAACCAACTGCTACTGGAGCAACCTGCCCTCTACCTTGGCCTCTGCCCTGGCCTGCTCCTTGCAGTCTAAGCAACTGCTGGATCTGCTCACTGTGAACCTTAGCCTGCTCCTTCAGTAACTTGCCGAACTCGTCGACAACTCTCGAGGACGAACTATCCTCCCCCTCTGACGCCTTACGCTTAGGAGGCATCCTATACTCTACAATGCTCACAAGACACCAATCAATACATAACAATAGATAGATGCAAAGAAAACATACCCGGACAGTTGAAAGTAGACGAAGTCATATGCATTGGTCCGAAGAACCTGGCTCTGATACCACTAAATGTGACACCCCGATCCTCTTTTAAAATAAATACGCAGCGGAAATAAAATTTTTCTTTAAAATATACGGAAGGAGTTTCAAAATACATTTCTTCAAATATCTTTACAAAATAAATACATGATCATTTAAATGACATAACAAAAACAAAACATCATTCCTATGATCATGCCAAAATCCTCCTTCCACGGTGTATGCATATGACCCCCAATCCACAGTCAACGTCCCGGGGCACCACTCTGATCTGCATCACATGAAAATAACTGAAATGAGAATAAATCTCAGCAAGTGGAACTCTTACATAATAATAAACAAGAATCTCTGTAAAACATCTCTTTGAAATCATAAATACCATCAACTCTGAACTGTAAACTCTGATATATCAATAATATAGCAATAGCATAAAAATATGATGGTATTTCTCTTTTCTCTGGGGATTGATATCAATAGTATCTCTGCTCTGGGGTGCTCGTATCCCAAATCGATATAAACCGATAACTCTGGGGGATATAAGCCTATAGGCGATTATCATCTAATATTGCATGCAATCTCTGACTATGTATTTATCAATCCGAAAACATTTAAACTCTTCTCTGGTTTTAACAATCACTTTGAACTCTATATATATCTCTTTGTATTCCCTTTAATCAATAATGAGACATACAATGCCTCCAATACATATAACAATACATACTATAGATCAAATGGAAGGGAATAACACAATAAACTCTTTGAAACACATACATATATAATCATGTGAGCAAAAAGGAATGAAATTCCACTTACAAACCACAACAAACACCTCAACTTAGCTCTTGATCACCACCTACAACAAATAATCCACAAATAACACCAATATCAACTAAATATCCAAGATTACAAGCTAAATAATCCATAAATCCACATAAACAACCAACCTAAACAACTCTTAATTTTCAACCTTAACAGAATCGCACCAAAAGCTTACCCAAGCTTCCTAGCACCAAGGAGAACGTCGAACTCAAGTCGAAATTCCAAACAAACGCCTGAATCGAAGATAGGAAAGGAAAGAAATGACCAAAAACCCTTGAAATGGAGAGAAAAGTCGAGAATGGAGGAGAAAAGAAAGGGTAAGTATGGCCAACCACTCCAAAAAGTAGCTTAAAAACTCGCCCATACCTTCACCGCGGGTGCGCTCCTCTAAGCACCGCGGGTGCGCAATGGTTACGGCATCCACAAAAATTCTGGAACACGAACAGCGCGGGTGCGGCGACGCAAGCAGCGCGGGTGCGGTCTCTACCGCGGGGGCGGTCTCTACATCACCGCGGGTGCGGTGTGCTCACGGCATTCCAACTCCAAAATAGCACAGTACACCGCGGGGGCACTCCAGTTAAGAGCGGGGGTGCACTCAAGTCACGGCCAAGCACTATTCCCATGCAACTAAAATCGAACCGAAACGCTGAAACGAACAACCAACATCAACTAACACCTCAAGACAATAAAACTAACAATACTATAGCCCAAAAATACAACTCTGAACATCTAATCAAATATCCCAAATAACAAACGAAACTTAAATCGTACCGTACACCGGGCTCGGCTATTACAGAAGCCCTCGCGCATAAGCGCGAGATAAAGCGCGCATATGCGCGACACATCCAGAATCTTTGGCGCATATGCGCGAGATGAAGCGCGCATATGCGCGAGACGTGGTTTACAAAGGATGCACCACTTGCCGTGCATGCACGAAATGGGATGTATATATATATATATATATATATATATATATATATATATATATATAAGCATGCGAATTCCCTTCAGAATAAGGGAGAAAAAGGAAACCGAAGGGAAATGCTGGGAGAATTGATATTGCTTTCACGATTATGCAAAATCCGTCCGTCTGATTTTGAATCTGACTGCGGTACTGAGTTACTATCGACGTAGGCTACAACTGGACGTAAGTTTTGCTACGTTTTGATATGATTTGAAATTATGGTATTTTCAGAATCTGATATGATTCATATATGATGTTCTCGTCATGTTAGACATCGTATAATCGCAACCGGATTGAGAAACAGATACCATATGAAATTGTTATGAATTTCGGAGTTGATTTGATATCAGAATTGAGTTCTTATTGATTATAAGATGTTAGAATTGATATCTGACTGATATGATATGGCTGGATATATTGAGATTATGTCGTTATGATGTTGAAACAGAATTTGACTGAATTCTGATTATATCCAGTATAGATTGAATGGTGTATTGATACCGTACCCTCAATATTGTTATTATCAGATTGAGTATTGACAGGCTTGAGTTCGAGACTTCGACAGAATCAGAATATCAGAAAGAAAGGTATAAATTAAAGTTGAGTTGGGATTGCACAACTCGAGTAAGGTTTGACTCGAGTCTCCCTAAATCACATACTTAGTTCTTACATTGATATTTGTAATTGTTGAGATTGATGTTTGTAGTCTATTGATTTATAGCAACTGCATGTATGGACTGCTGAATTGTTTAGTCATTGGCTGAGTCGCCTAGTCACCAACTGATTCGTCTAGCTATCGGCTGTTTCGCCTAGCTATTGGCTGATTCGCTTATTTATTGACTGATTCGTCTATATATTGACTGATTCGTCTATCTATTGACTGATTCGTCTAGATATCGGCTATTTCGCCTAGCTATTGGCTGATTCGCTTAAATCTTGACTGAGTCGTCAATTCTGTGGCTGTTTCGCCCAGACATCGGGATCCCTAGGTTAGAGTTGAGTCGAGTCTGAGACGACGCGTTGTTTGAGTCTGAGTGTGATTCATTACTTGTTATTGATTTATGTTTCTGATTTGATACATGTTATGAATGTTAATTATATGCTTTTATATATGTTTTTATATGATTGCATGTATACATTGTTTATACTGGGATATTCATATCTCACCGGATTTATCCGGCTGTTGTCTTGTTTGTATGTGTGCATGAAAACAGGTGGGGCAGGTTCAGGGTCACAGAGGTGAAGAAAGATCGAGATTAGCGTGGTGATTCCGGACTTGGACATAGATAGGTTTTATTACTTGATTGTAGTAGTTGAACCTAGTTGAATACTTGTAGATCATACAGGATGTGTATGTTTATGTTTAATATGTAATTTGAATTGAATTACATTACGTTTCCGCTTTGTATATTAAAAGAAAAATTTTTAGACCCTGTTTATAATTGATTAACTAGTCCCAATGATGATTAAGAACTTTTATTAGCGTCCGGGTCCCCACATTAACTCTGTCCATATCCAATCTGAAAAGACAATATCGAATACATAGTATCAATGAATAACTCAATTCACAATCTGTTCTGATCAATACTCAATTCAGTATACAATCTGATCAATATCTGAACAAGATACAATCTGAGTCATATCAATAATATCCCAATCTAATCGAAATCATATCTGAATCTGATCAATCTAACTCAACTGATGTTTCGACGGCATAACAATACAATCTGAATAACCCCGTCAATCTGAACATCACAAATATAATACTGGAACGTATAATCAATACTGCTATAACTCATAATCTCAATGATAACATAAATCTGATATCGAATCTCAGTCAATAGCTTTCAAAAATCATAACAATTACATGAACAATCTGTTCTTCAGTCTGACTTCAATTCTATACTGTCTACTGTAGCAGAAACATCATATCTGAATCACATGCAATTCTAGCAACATCATATTTTCAAAACATGTCTAAACGTAACAAAACTTACGTCCAGTTGTAGCCGGCGCTGATAGGAACACAGTACTGAAGTCGGATTTTAATTTGGACGGACGAATCTTTCCTAATTCAAAATCTAAAGGAAAAAGACTTAATGATATTGAAGCTTCTTCCCTCGATTCTTTTTCCTTAATTCTGAAGCAGGGCTCGGTTATATACATATATATATATATATATATATTGCATGTAAAATCGTACGTGGCTTCTCCAAAATTCGCCACAAAACCACTCGCGCATATGCGCGCTTCATCTCGCGCATATGCGCCAAAGATTCTGGAGCTGTCGCGCATATGCGCGCATTATCTCGCGCATATGCGCGTGTTTCTTCGCGCATGTGCGCCGGTCATTTCTTTTGAGATGTTCGGCCGAACATCTCGAGATGTTCGGTTGAACATCTTGACTTATATTATAACGATGCCCGACTTCTTCATTCAAGTTCGTATAACCTCAATCATGAAATTAATCAACGTATGATTACAGTAATTAAGTCTCAGGCATTACAAGCATGCACGCCACGTGTTTGACAAAATGATTCAATGAATGTTTTATGGCATATTACGGTTAAGAAATGATACGGATTACTTCTTTACACAATTGTTGGAATTTGAGTTTTCTTGAATATCTAATTTGAGGATATTGATTTGAAGCCATATTGAATTGATTATGAATTTTGTACAGAAATTGCTCTGTTTTGATAAATGATCCGAGTTCTTGAGTTATAGTAGAATTCAAAGGTTCAAGACTTCTCACCTACACATTTCGATCTTCCTTTGGTAATCTTTGAAAGGTATGTTACGGTCGGTAACATACGAGGTAAAAGTATCATTTTTATTTTAAATTGAAAATTCGATGGCTTGATGAATTATTTGTGATTTGTTGATGATTGATCTTTTGAGATGAGCTTATCATGATATTGACTTGATGAGATTGAAATGCATCATTGCATTGCATATTGAGCCACTTTTTGATTCAGATTTGATATGGCGGAGGTCGTCTTGATATACTGATTTGTTGGACGTATGGGGCTATAGTTGAGTTGGCATAGTGTATGCGGAGGTCGCTGCTATGGCCTGAACACTCTCTGTAGGCGCACCATAGTCCTGGGATTGTAGAACACAGCACTCTACCTCGAGCGGTTGAGTCGGTGGATGTTGCTGGGTGATTCTATTCCCTTGGGTACCCTATGACCAGATGATTCACTTGATCTTGAGATTTATTGATAGCCCACAGCTTCTGATCATGCATTGCATTATATTGCATCTTTATGAATTTATATGAACTATGTGAAATTTTAATTCTCATATGTTATTGATTGTATCATACTGGGTTTATACTCACCGGCATGTCGGCTACCTCTTGTTTTCATGTGCTTGACGGTAGGTGAGGCGAGGCTTGGGATGCCAGAGTCCAGTTCCAGGCGAGGAGATACGAGTTAGAGTGGGATTATTCTGGTTCACTACTTTGGTTTGACATGTTGAAAATTATATTTCAAACATTTGTGACCTTTAAATTATTTTGACGTTGTTTATGTGGATTGTGAACCAGAAATTATGCATTTACTAAATCGTTTGGTTTGATACATTTAAAATTATTAATATTAGATATCGGACTCGGGGCCCCACAATACCTCGGGAAACTGCTGCCGGACTAACACAGGTAAAGAAATATCGTTCCACTCAAAATGGAGAAGAAACAAAGGCGCAGGGGACGGCGGTTGTGTATCTAAGTCGCTTCTTCCGTCTCAGTGCTTTGAACGGTGGTGGTGGTGGTGGTGTTTTGCTTCCCTCTCAGTGAGTGGAACAACGGTGGTGGTGGTGGTTCGAAGAGAACGGCGGTAAGTGGAACGGCGTGGTGTTAGGGTTAATTTTGAAGGAAAATGTGGAACCATCTAATGAGCTCGTCTCTGAAGGATATATGATATAATCGATATTAATCAGCGACGGTTTCTAAAAAGCCGTCGCTATAGCGACGGCTTTTTAGAAACCGTCGCTGATTAAATCAGCGACGGTTGTTAACCGTCGCTAAATGTTCAGTATAGTTTAGTTTCCTTTGTTAATTTGCGCGGTTAATCTTATTACTTCAGCATGAACTTATTTTTATTATTTTTTACTTCATCAACATTGATATGCCGAAGTAAAATTTAATAAAAAAATATAGTGAAGCCCGTGTTTTTAAACATCCGTCGCTGATTTAACCGTCGCTAAATGTTCAGTATAGTTTAGTTTCTTTTGTTAATCTGCGCGATTAATCTTATTACTTCAGCATGAACTTATTTTTCTTATTTTTTACTTCATCAACATTGATATGCCGAAGTAAAATATAATAAAAAAATATAGTGAAGCCCGTGTTTTTAAACATCCGAAGTAAAATATATTATTTTACTTCGCTTGTGTTATTACTGAAGTTATTGGTAATGTATTACTTCGTAATTTATTATTGCCGAAGTAAAGCCTACCGAAGTAAAATCCGATTTTTCTACTAGTGCTCTATGTCAGAATTATATTTTTGATATTATGATAATAAAATATCATGAAAATATTCTTGCAGATTTTTTAACAAGAGATGGACAGCGGTGATATCGATGCCATCATCAAGATGCAGAGGTGTAAGGCTCGAGATTTATTAATATTCATTGACGTGAGACTCGGAATATATGAGAATGCATGACGTGCAATGAGGGGAGAAAGACATGAGAAATTAGAGTGTTGATAGACCGCACCTGCGCTTAGAACAGGAGTGCACCCGCGGTCATAAAATTCTGATTTTTGAAAGGCAGTCCGAAGCCACACCGCACCCGCGCTATTTTCTGAAAAATGAAAATGATGCCGAGAGCATGGCGCACCCGCGCTGTAGGAATGACCGCACCCGCGGTGCTGTATGCGAGAAATACACCTTTGCTCCTTGAGTTGACACATGGCAGGGTATATATATAGATGCATTGCTGATTCATTCTCTCCCATTTTCAGCAATTGGGAACCGAGAACAAGGGTGGAATTCCTTTAAGTTTTCTTGTGCTAGACTTGAAATTGTGCAAGAGATATTCATCCAAACTTCAATATAAGCATAGATTTGTATTCCTCTCCTCAAGAGCTTCAAAAGGATGTGAGTATTCCTCACTTTCAGCTTGTTTTGAAATATACATGTTGGGGAAAATTTGATATGATGATTAATATGTGTTATTGATATGTTGAGCATAGTATATTCGCAACCGGATCGAAAAACGGATATGTTATCCGATTGTTATGAATTTTTAGCATGGTATATTGTGTTCTTGAGGAGTATGAATTGTTGAGATGCGATTATGATAAGAATTATGAGTTGTGAGATGGATTTTGTAGTGTTGATATGACCGGTATCGAGGATTACGCTGTTATGCCGTCAAATTGTATCAAGACTGATTATAGATTGTATATATGTCTTGGTTGAATGAGAGATTAATAAAATGTGTATCAACATTGCCATTTCAGATTGAGATTGAAAGACTTGACATCGAAACTTCGACTACGACAGAGTGTGCGACGAAAGGTATAATTCATGTGATTGTAGGGAAGATATGACTCGAATCAGATTTGATTAGAGTTTCCCAACCAAATCACATACTAGATTCATTGTTTATGTTTTTGATATGTTTTGAATTGTTTATAGATTATATGGAAATCTCCTGATATGATAATGCTGTGTTTATAGATTTATATTCAAGCATTGAGATAGGAGAGTCATTGACAGAGTTGTCAAAACTAGACGTTCGGTGTATCGACGCATAGGAGCAGACTTCCTCCGATTGTAGACATTCGATACAGACACGACCGAAGTCTAAGAATAAGACGTACAGTTACCCCGATTGGGAGGGTAGGTAACAGACAGTGACGTCTTATTCACCCCGGGATCCCTAGAGTAGAGTCAAGACATGAGTTGATTTGCATTGCATGCTTATATATGTTGGTTTCATAGACTATGGAACCTATGATTTAGATCACATGCATGATATTGTGTTTTATGATTTTATTATGCATATGCATGTATACATGTTTTATACTGGGATGTGTTCTCACCGGAGTTTCTGGCTGTTGTTATGTCTGTATGTGTGCATAACAATAGGTGGGGCAGGATCGGGGTCACGACAGAGATGAGATCGAGTTAGAGTGGTGACTTCGGGCGCAGAGGATTGCTAGTGGTGTTTATCAGACTTGTACTACTTGTGGACTGTAGTTTGTATTAAATACTAGTTTATTTAAATGTACTAGAACAAAACATGTATTTATGTTTGTTTTACTTAAATAAAGAAAGATCTTATGCTTGTTTATATACATTTGATTTAATGTTAAAAAGCGAAAATTTGACCCACATTTTCTCACAGATCCATTTAATCCCAGATAGAATTTGATTTAGAGCCCGGGTCCCCACAACAGGTGGTATCAGAGCAGTAGGTTCTGTAGACTGAGATAGAATAGAATGAGCGGGGTAGATCGAGTCATCGTCCTTGCTTTTGATGTGCTAGCATGATTTATTTCTTTCCCTATTATGTGTTGTATTATATCTGAGTTGATTTACAGCATATAATTTTCAAGCCTGAATCAGAACTGATACTCGATCAGAGGTATATGATCAGAGGAGGGCTGAGACAGATGGTATAGAATGTATACTAATCTGTTTGATTATCAGATATGCCTCCTAGAAGAGTACCACAGCCAGCTGCCGGACAAGTGCCAGAGCATGGGAGTACGTCATACACTCATATGGACGTGACCACTACACCAATGGAGACTCTGTTGAAGCGGTTTCAGTCGTTCCGACCCCCAACCTTGAAAGGCACTGAGAATGCAGCTGATTGCGAGAGCTGGCTGGATGACATAGAGATGCTCTTTGAATCACTTGCCTATTCGGATGAACGTAGAGTGAAACTGATCGGACATCAATTGCAAGAAGTGGCCAAGAGTTGGTGGCTTACTGCGAAACAAGCCCTAGAACATCGAGGTATTGATATTACTTGGAAAGTTTTTAAAGATGAATTTTATCAACGCTTCTTTCCAGTATCATACCGAAAAGACAAAGGGGCGGAGTTCGCTAATTTAAGACAGGGGCAATGGAACATCGAGGAGTATGTTGCCAAATTCTCTTCCTTGCTTCGATTTGCACCACATGTAGCAGGGAATGACGAGGCAGTTGCTGATCAATTCATAAACGGTTTGAATTCGGACATCTTTACTCTAGTGAATACGGGGCTACCTAATACCTTTTCTGAGGCGCTGAACCGAGCAAAGGGAGCAGAGGCTGGTTTGATCAGACAGCGAGGAGCTTCCTATAGTTTTTTGGGTCAGAGACCGACGCCACCGCCCGTCGTACAGTTTCCACCACCTCCTCCTCGATATGATAGTGGAAGCGGTAGTGGCAAGAAAGAGTTTTTGAAGGCTAAGGGGAAGCAGTTTAAGAGAGCAGGGAGCGGTTCGTCGAGCTCCAGTGGATCCCGACAGAGAGGTCAGGGTCAGGGTACCGATTATACAGGTGTTTATTGCAGTTCTTGTGGTGGTAGGCATGTCACTGAGTAGTGCCAGGGAGTGATGGGCAGATGTAACTATTGCAGGCAGCCGGGACACTTCGCCAGAGTTTGTTCCCAAAAAGGTGCCCAGAGATTTCAGAGTTCAGGGTCATCAGCTTCAGTAGCTCAGCCCGAGAGGCAAGCTTCGTCTGTCCATTCCTTCCAGCCCACGCCTACACAGTCCCAGCCTAGAGCCAGAGGTGACCAGACAGTGAGCCAACCTCCCAGAAAACAGGCTCAGGTGTTTGCCTTGACAGAGGAGCAAGCCCAAGAGGCGCCAGATGACGTGATTGCAGGTAACTGTTTTCTTTACGGTTATCCTGCATATGTGTTGATAGATACAAGTGCATCACATACATTCATATCAGAACGTTTTGCATTGACACATGCTTTGCCTGTCGAGTCAATGTCTACTGTAGTATTATTTCTTCTCCGTTGGGAAGTGGTCTTATATCTGTGACTTCAGTTAGACACTGTATACTACAGTTTGAGGGGCATGAAATTGATTTGGAGTGTGTTGTACTTGGTTTATTTGATTTTGATTGCATTGTCGGAATTGACATGTTGACTAAGTACAGAGCTACCGTAGACTGTTTCCACAAGATTGTCAGATTCAGACCTGGAATGACAGAAGAGTGGAAATTCAATGGTAAGGGTTCCAGATCTCGGATTCCCTTAATATCTGCTCTGACTATGAATAGATTGTTGCAGAAAGGAGCATAAGGGTTCCTTGTTTATTCGGTAGACCTACAGAAATCGAGCCCGGCATTGGCAGATTTGCCAGTAGCACGAGAGTTTGTAGATGTATTTCCTGATGAGATTCCAGGGTTACCTCCATCCCGAGAGGTAGATTTTAGTATTGATCTGATTCCAGGTACCGTTCCTATTTTGAGAGCTCCGTATAGGATGGCACCGATAGATCTGAAAGAATTGAAAGCACAGTTAGAAGATCTTCTTGCCAAGGGATATATCAGACCTAGTGTATCTCCTTGGGGCGCTCCAGTGCTATTTGTGCGAAAGAAAGACGGTTCTATGAGATTGTGTATAGATTACAGGCAACTGAATAAGGCAACGATAAAGAACAAGTATCCTTTGCCTCGTATCGACGACTTATTTGATCAGTTGCAGGGATCTTCTATCTATTCTAAGATTGATTTGCAATCGGGGTATCACCAACTCAGAGTTCGAGATGTTGATATACCGAAAACAGCATTCCGGACCAGGTATGGACACTACGAGTTTGTTGTCATGCCTTTTGGTTCAACGAATGCTCCAGCGGTGTTTATGAGTTTGATGAACCGCATCTTTCAGAGGTACTTGGATGAGTTTGTAATTGTTTTTATTGATGATATTTTGGTATATTCAAAGAATTTGAATGAGCATGCCAATCATTTGAGAATTGTATTGAAAACACTGAGAAATGAAAGATTATATGCTAAGCTATCCAAATGTGAGTTTTGGCTGAGACAGGTTGTCTTCTTAGGTCATATCATATCTGGAGATGGTATATCTATGGATCCAAGTAAAGTTGAAGTTGTGATCAGTTGGCCAAGACCGACTTCTGTGCCAGAGATACGCAGTTTCATGGGTCTAGCAGGGTACTATAGACGATTCATCAGAGATTTCTCCACTATTGCGAAGCCTATTACCCAGTTGACACAGAAGAATATGCCATTTGTGTGGTCCGAAGACTGTGAGTCTAACTTTCTAGAGTTGAAGAAGAGGCTGACCAGTGCACCTGTCTTGATGATTCCTTCAGGTACGGGTGAGTTCGTTGTATATTGTGATGCGTCTCACAGAGGGCTGGGGTGTGTTCTTATGCAGCGAGGTCATGTGATCGCATATGCCTCAAGACAATTGAAGCCACACGAGACTCGATATCCAATTCATGATTTTGAATTGGCAGCTATCGTATTTGCATTGAAGATTTGGCGTCATTATCTGTATGGAGAGAAGTTTGAAATCTACTCCGATCACAAGAGCTTGAAATACATGTTCTCTCAATCAGAATTGAACTTGAGACAGCGTAGATGGCTCGATTTGTTGAAAGACTTTGATTGCGAAATCAAATACTATCCAGGGAAGTCAAATGCAGCAGCAGACGCCTTGAGTCGAAAGGTTTGCGCTTTATCCTTGTCGACGATAGGTGTTTCGAATTTAGTGGAAGATTGATGTTTGTCTGGATTAGCATTTGATACAGGTAGTAGACCATTGCTGCTTTCTTCGATTCAAGTTGAGCCAGATTTGATTATGAGAATCAAAGAAGCACAAAGAATTGATTCAAATGTGCAGAAATCGATTGATATGGTCAGATCAGGGCATACATCCGAATATCAGGTACGTGATCATGTGCTATACGTTAATAACCGTCTTGTAGTGCCAGATGTTTCAGATTTGAAACAACAGATCATGTCAGAAGCGCACTGTAGTCGGTTTAGCATTCATCCTGGAGGCCGTAAAATGTACAACGATCTGAAGACACAATTCTGGTGGAAACAGATGAAGTCAGATATCGCCGAATTTGTGTCTAAGTGCTTAAATTGTCAACAGGTGAAGGCTGAAAGAAAGAAGCCCGGAGGTTTACTTCAAAGTTTGTCTATTCCAGAATGGAAATGGGATCACATTTCCATGGATTTCGTGACGAAGTTACCTCGATCTTCCAGAGGCTGTGACGCGATTTGGGTCATTATTGACAGATTAACCAAATCAGCGTGTTTTATTCCATACAGAATGACCTACCGACATGATCAAATGGAAGATTTGTATGTCAGAGAGGTCGTCAGATTGCATGGTGTGCCGAAGTCTATCGTATCAGATCGTGATTCACGATTCACTTCGCACTTTTGGCACAGTTTGCAGCAGGCTCTAGGTACGACTTTACACCTGAGTACTGCTTATCATCCTCAGACAGACGGACAGTCAGAGCGGACTATCCAGACTTTAGAGGACATGTTGAGAGCTGTAGTGCTAGATTTTGGCACTAGTTGGCAAGATTCCCTACCTCTTTGCGAATTCTCTTACAATAACAACTATCAGACGAGCATCGAGATGGCACCGTTCGAAGCTTTGTATGGCAAGAAGTGTAGATCTCCGTTGTACTGGGATGATGTATCTGAGGTACCAGAACTTGGGCCTGATATGATACGTGAGATGATTGCGAAGGTGAATATCATTCAGAAAAGAATGAAGACGGCACAAGATAGGCAAGCCAAATACGCCAATATCAGACGTAGGCCGTTAGTATTCGAGACAGGAGACAGAGTGTTTCTAAAGATTTCTCCTTTCAGAGGCGTTGTCAGATTTGGCAAGCGTGGAAAGTTGTCTCCGAGATACATCGGTCCTTACGAGATTCTGGAGAAGATTGGCGATCGAGCATATTGACTTGCTCTTCCTCCTTCTTTATCCGGGATACATGACGTCTTTCATGTATCGATGTTGCGTAGATATATGCCGGATATTTCCCATGTCATTCACCCTGACGAAGCGGAGCTTGATCAGACCTTGAGCTATGTTGAACAACCGATACAGATTCTTGATCGGAAAGAAAAACAGCTCAGGACGAAGA
This sequence comes from Primulina eburnea, assembly GCF_022965805.1. Lineage (NCBI taxonomy): Eukaryota > Viridiplantae > Streptophyta > Magnoliopsida > Lamiales > Gesneriaceae > Primulina > Primulina eburnea. The sequence goes on from NC_133118.1 coordinate 20,931,683, forward strand.
CTATTCCGCTAGTGAAAGTACAATGGAGTCGACATGGCATCGAAGAAGCGACTTGGGAGACGGAGGCAGATATGAGACAGAGACATCCCGAATTATTTACATGATATAAGTAATTTTTCAGTCGTGATTATATTACTTTTCATGTATGCTTTGATAGATTGCCTGCGATTTCGAGGACGAAATCATTTCTTAGAGGGGGAGAAATGTAAGGCTCGAGATTTATTAATCTTCATTGACGTGAGACTCGGAATATATGAGAATGCATGACGTTCAATGAGGGGAGAAAGAAATGAGAAATTAGAGTGTTGATAGACCGCACCCGCGCTTAGAACAGGAGTGCACCCGCGGTCATAAAATTCTGATTTTTGAAAGGCAGGCCGAAGCCACACCGCACCCGCGGTGTTAGGAGAGACCGCACCCGCGGTCGATGTCCAGTAGGGTAGGAAATTTTATTCGAAGCAAGACTGCATCCGCGGTGCGAGAAGGACCTCACCCGCGGTGGTGTGACCGCACCCACGGTCTGATATGTACTGCACCCGCGGTCGCTATTTTCTGAAAATTGAAAATGGTGTCGAGAGCATGGCCCACCCACGCTGTAGGAATGACCGCACCCGCGGTGCTGCATGCGAGAAATACACCTTTGCTCCTTGAGTTGACACATGGCAGGGTATATATATAGATGCATTGCTGATTCATTCTCTCCCATTTTCAGCAATTGGGAACCGAGAACAAGGGTGGAATTCCTTTAAGTTTTCTTGTGCTAGACTTGAAATTGTGCAAGAGATATTCATCCAAACTTCAATATAAGCATAGATTTGTATTCCTCTCCTCAAGAGCTTCAAAAGGATGTGAGTATTCCTCACTTTCAGATTGTTTTGAAATATACATGTTGGGGAAAATTTGATAGGATGATTAATATGTGTTATTGATATGTTGAGCATAGTATATTCGCAACCGGATCGAAAAACGGATATGTTATCCGATTGTTATGAATTTTTAGCATGGTATATTGTGTTCTAGAGGAGTATGAATTGTTGAGATGCGATTATGATAAGAATTATGAGTTGTGAGATGGATTTTGTAGTGTTGATATGACCGGTATCGAGGATTACGCTGTTATGCCGTCAAAATGTATCAAGACTTTATAGATTGTATATATGTCTTGGTTGAATGAGAGATTAATAAAATGTGTATCAACATTGTCATTTCAGATTGAGATTGACAGACTTGACATCGAAACTTCGACTACGACAGAGTGTGCGACGAAAGGTATAATTCATGTGATTGTAGGGAAGATACGACTCGAATCAGATTTGATTAAAGTTTCCCAACCAAATCACATACTAGATTCATTGTTTATGTTTTTGATATGTTTTGAATTGTTTATAGATTATATGGAAATCTCCTGATATGATAATGCTGTGTTTATAGATTTATATTCAAGCATTGAGATATGAGAGTCATTGACAGAGTTGTCAAAACTAGACGTTCGGTGTATCGACGCATAGGAGCAGACTTCCTCCGATTGTAGACATTCGATACAGACACGACCGAAGTCTAGGAATAAGACGTACAGTTACCCAGATTGGGAGGGTAGGTAACAGACAGTGACGTCTTATTCATCCTGGGATCCCTAGAGTAGAGTCAAGACATGAGTTGATTTGCATTGCATGCTTATATATGTTGGTTTCATAGACTATGGAACCTATGATTTAGATCACATGCATGATATTGTGTTTTATGATTTTATTATGCATATGCATGTATACATGTTTTATACTGGGATGTGTTCTCACCGGAGTTTCCGGCTGTTGTTATGTCTATATGTGTGCATAACAACAGGTGGGGCAGGATCGGGGTCACGACAGAGATGAGATCGAGTTAGAGTGGTGACTTCGGGCGCAGAGGATTTCTAGTGGTGTTTATCAGACTTGTACTACTTATGGACTGTAGTTTGTATTAAACACTAGTTTATTTAAATGTACTAGAACAAAACATGTATTTATGTTTGTTGTACTTAAATAAAGAAAGATCTTATGCTTGTTTATATACATTTGATTTAATGTTAAAAAGCGAAAATTTGACCCACATTTTCTCACAGATCCATTTAATCCCAGATAGAATTTGATTTAGAGCCGGGGTCCCCACAAGAGGCATTTGAGGGAACACCTTGAAATTATTCAAAACGAGTTTAACAAGCAGGTCTTAAACACAGAAGTTGCGGGAAGACTACAACAAGCCGATAAGAGAGTTGTCTCTGATCGAATTACAGGATGTTTACAGGCTTATACTCAGTTATGGTCTGTAACACATAGGCATATCCTCCAAGGCATTGAGAAGCCTATGGTTTCCCAAATGGAGAGTTTTTGAATACAAGACTCTATACCTGAAGCAGGGGATTCAAGAACCCTAGCACAAGTGTTAAGACGGGATCATCTTCTGATTAGTCGTCCAAAACAAAAATTGAACTCCAGATTTTAATCTCGAGTCTTCAAGTCAACCCTTCACCTCGGGGATTGAAGAGGGAGAGATCATCCTTAGACCCAATATTGACAGGGGCAAAACTAAGGTTGGTACTAATGAAGTTACGATTTCTCCATTCAGGTTTACCAACAGAATTGGGAGAAATTAAAAACAAGAATTGGCATTAACCCAGCTCCAACAGGTTGATGTTTCAGGGAAATATCCTAGGGTATAGATGAAAACTAATTCATATCCCAAGGAGTTCAAATCGTGGTATGAATTTGGTGCTCTTGACTCATTTTATACCACATCACCCAGCTTTCCGGAAATTTCAGGACTACCAAAATGGATCCAGGATGTTGTTCACAAAACTTGGGCAAATAACGTTTATTTGTCCAGGGGAGATATTCTTGAGCTATACTTCTTCCGTACAGCACCAGAACAAGCAGGAAAAGGCTCTCACGAAGCCTTTCATTTTATCAAGTTAAGGAGGGCAGATTCAAATGTACAAAAATATATAAAGGATCCTCCATCAGAAGAAACACCCCTTGTTGCTTCAATAACTGAACACGACATTTCTAGCCCTTAGCCATGGTTCACACAATACCTCATGATTTCTAGATCAGGCCATGGTTGATCATATGGCCATTGGAATGATATAAGACAGCAAATAAAGCAACACACCCCACAACTCACAGCATGGTTCTCGTGTGGGAGCTTAGTGGGGTCCTAGGTGTTTGCTTGAATTGTTGTTGGCCAAGTGCCCTTAGCCATGGTTCAGCCACCCTTAGGATGTTGGTAAGAGACTCTGGCCGGTGGTTCAAGCCCCAATGGCCATTAGTTTCTTAAACAAGGAAAAGCAAGCGCAGCTGCTGTCACGCACTTTGACAGCAACATCGCTTCGGTTCAGGAGGCTTGTTTGAGTTATTGGTTGGGTTTTAGCCTATGGCCTTGGACTAGATAGTTCCTCAATGAGTTAGGAAGGTCTTTTTTTGTCCGTTTGTGATTTAGTTAAGTTTAGAGGTCGTATGAGAATTTACGGTGCAATGTGCCAAAGTGACTCTCGAAAGAGCGTTTTACAATTTTGGCCTCCATTCATTATTTTCGTGTATTACAGTCCTTATGAATAATATTTGATCGTGTTAGGTGTATTTTAATCATGACTAAATGATGGTTCGATGTTGGTTCTGGGTGGTACAGAGTCATGGTTGGAAAATTAGTTTGTAAGTCGCGTTTGTCTCGTTTTTTTTGGTTCGGATATGAAGTTTTTGCCAAGTTGAGATTATTTGCATGTTTTCTCATGTTATAATTAGGTCGCATCAAGTCTGGGAACGATCCAACTCATTCGGTAAAATAGGGTTATAATTATATTACGTGGATAAAATATAAAATATTTATTTTGAGATATATGTTATATGTCTTGTGGCCACCTCAAGCTTATGGGATCTCTCTACCCGGTGACTTATGACCGGTTTATGTTTATGTATGGGTACGGACATCCAATCCAAGGGCTGTGGTGATCTCTATCGCCCAGTATACTGTGTTTTAGTCTGATCAGACGTTCATGTTATGTTACGGGCCACTTGCGGTGAAACATTATCTCTACCAGAAAAATTTCATTATGATATTTTATGACAGGGCTCTATCGAGCAAATCTTTTACAGACTTTTTTTTAGATATGCACGTATTTATGATTACTCATGACATGATTTTCACCTTATGCTTTACGGTACGATATTTTTACGTTGCATGCGATCTTATGATATATTTACTTGCTATTCACGATATATGCATGCTGAGTCTTTAGACTAACTAGACTTGATTGTTGTAGTTACTGATGAGGTCGAGACTGAGGGCGGGGACCAGTGAGTTAGCTTGAGTCAGCAGTAGTAGGAACCCGAGGACCTCGTGCTTCAGTTTATTCACTATTTTATGATCAAACTCAGTTTTAATATGTTGAATGAATTTTAAGTTGTTGTTTTGAAACACAATATTTACTTTGGCTGTTATTTTAAAGTTAAATCCATTTATTAGTTTATTTTATGTATGATGCATATTATTTATTTAGAGAGAAAATTTTAAATAATTCCGTAAAATTACGAATACGAAATACGGGCCTTTACAGCTATTGTATGTGCTTTGAAGATTTGGCGACACTACCTTTACCGTGAGAAGTTTGAAATTTATTCTGATCATAAGAGTTTGAAATATCTATTTTAACAGTCAGAATTGAATATGAGACAACGAAGATGACTTGATTTACTGAAAGATTTTGATTATGAAATCAAGTACTATCCAAGAAAATCGAATGCAACAGCTGATTCACTGAGTCGAAAATTATTTTTTTTATCCTTATCGACGATTGGTGTTTCGAATTTGATTGAAGATTGTTGTCTTTCTGGATTGTTATTTGAGACAGATTGTAAATCGTTGAGACTCTATACCATTCAAATTGAACCAGAGCTGATTTTGAGAAAAAGCTCAGAAAATTGATCGGAATGTTCAAAACTCGATTTTGATGGTCAGAGCAGGGCATCAATCCGAGTATCAGGTTTGTGACAGTGTCTTATATGTGAATAATCGTCTTGTTGTGCCATATGTTTTAGACTTGAAACGACAGATTTTGTCAGAAGCGCACAATAGTCGATTCAGTATTCATCCTGGTGGCAGAAAGATGTACAATGATTTGAGACGACAGTTCTGGTGGAAACAGATGAAAGCAGAAATTGCCGAATTTGTATCCAAGTGTTTGAATTTCCAAGAGGTGAAAGCAGAAAGAAAAAAAACCAGGAGGTCTATTACAGAGTTTGTCCATTCCATAGTGGAAATGGGATCACATTTCTATGGACTTTGTGATGAAGTTACCACATTCCTCTAGAGTTTGTGATGCGATTTGGGTCGTGATTGACGGATTGACCAAATCAGCATGTTTTATTCCGTACAAGATGAAGTATAGATATGACCAGATGGCAGAGATTTATGTTAGAGAAGTGGTCAGATTGCACGAAGTGCCGAAGTCGATTGTATCAGACCATGATCCTCGGTTTATTTCGCAATTTTGGCACAGTTTGCAGCAGGCTCTAGGTACGAAGTTGCATCTGAGTACCGCATATCATCCACAGACAGACGGACAGTCAGAGCGGACTATCCAGACAATGGAGGATATGCTTAGAGCTGTAGTTCTAGATTTTGGCACTAGTTGGCAAGATTCTTTGCCACTTTGTGAATTTTCGTGCAACAACAGCTATCAAACGAGTATAGAGATGGCACCATTTGAAGCGTTGTATGGCAAAAAGTGCAGATCTCATTTGTATTAGGATGATATATCCGAGGTACCTGAGATTGGGCCTGACATGATTAGAGATATGACAGAGAAAATGAAGCTGATTCAGAAAAGAATGAAAACAGCTCAAGACAGACAGGCCAAGTATGCCAATGTTCGTCGTCGACCTCTAGTATTTGAAGCAAGAGACAGATTATTTCTGAAGATTTATCTTTTCAGAGGCGTTGTCAGATTTGGCAAGAAAGGGAAGTTGTCTCCACGTTACATTGGGCCATATGAGATTCTGGAGAAGATAGGAAATTGTGCCTATCGACTCGCATTACCTCCGTCTTTATCTGGAATACATGATGTCTTTCACGTATCCTTATTGAGGAAATATCTTCCTGATGCTTCTCATATTATTCAGCCAGACGACACCGAACTGGATGAGACTCCGAGATTATTCTGAAAAGCCGATCCAGATTCTTGATCGTAAAAAAAACAACTCCTAACGAAGACTATTCCACTTGTGAAATTTCAATAGAGTCGTCATGGCATTGAAGAAGCTGATAGGATCGGTTAGGGGGATAATCGTTGAGCTACAATAGCTCGGTTCTTGAAATATTGAACACCGATGAATTAAATCGAGTTTGGTTAAAAACCAAGCGGAAAACACTCGAAATAACCCTTCGTAGAAACCGAATAAATATTTTTTAAACCATTTAAAATATATGCAAGTTGAATGAGTAAAAATATTTCAGTTGAAGCATTTTATCAAACACTTGGTATGCAATATTTTGGTATTTGAAGAAGACATAAAATGCTTCAACAATGCATCTATAAAAACAGTGAAAATGATAAATAAATGCAATAAACAAATAGACACGAATTTGTTTATGGATGTTCGGAGATTTCAAACACTCCTACGTTACCCCTTCTTCTCCTTGGGAAGGATCCACTAGAAGACTTTGATTTATACAACACCTTGTACAAATCCATTCAGCTAGGACTTACACCACTGCCTAAACTGAACTCCTAGCACTCAAGATTGTAGGCAGCACCTCACAATCAGCATATTGTTTAATGTCTCATATGCAAAAACTACATACACAAGTTTTACGTCTTTGTGCAAGACTCACTCAACTAAACTTTGAAGTTCAACTCTCTTGTATAAGTGTGAGTGATTGTGTGTGAGGAATTTATCCTTTACAGTGTACATCTCAAATGTATCCTCACACAAGGGCTTATGCTCTCAACTAGCTGATTTCTTCATGCTAACTGCCCATGCTTTGAATCCTCTTCCAAAGCTCTTGTTTGATCTTCAAGATGTTGTATTTATAGGCTCCAACACTGATATATACGTTAGACACAAGAATATGACCGTTGGAAAGTTTCTGTAATGTTTCTGGAATTGCAACGGTCAAATTCGTCTTGCTGGACATTTTCCCGACTGGTCAACTGGTCAACTCTGGTCAACTCAACTAGTCATTCAGTCGGACTGGTTCAGTTGGTCTGGTTCAGTTCAACTGGTGCAGTTGTACTGGTTCAACTGGTCTTCAGCTGGTTCAGTTTCAGCTGGTGTGCTGAAATCAGCCTAGCTGATTTCAGTTTGTGCAGAACCAGTAACTTCATCGTCATTTATCAGCATCGTAAGCTTCGATTCAGACTTGGACTTATAAAAATGATTCGTAGATCTTTGTCTTATCTTTCCAACGCATACTGAATCGCTTCGTTTCGATAACCGAGCTGAGAGATATGACCAAAATACGGCAGCTGCTCAAACACAACTGATTGCTGTTTTCGTGCAATCGGTTCGTCACTTCAGCGATCAGTTAGCCCTTGATAACATCCGATTTTTCCCAACTGACGTGAAGTACGATTTGTTCCAAATTGAGTTTTCTAATCAGTCCAATTCACGGATTGTCATTTGGATCATCCAATTGAGAGATATCTTCGAAACACCAAAGCTTGCCAGAAATTCAGTTTGTGCAGAATTCAGTTTCAGCTTGCTTCTTGTGTTTGCAACTTCACACTTGAGTAAATATGTTAGAAACACAATAACAAGTTTTTTTAACATCAAAATCAAGATTGAGAACATGAAATGTTCCAACAATCTCCCCCTTTTTGATGATCACAAAACTTGGATAAACAATCAATTCAACTAACATATTTCTCCCCCTTTTTGTGTGAATCAAAAAGTCATATTTCAAAACATTTTAAGCAAAATTTTCTCCCCCTCAATATCTAAAAATAATCTACTCATTAAAGCTATAATGAGTTATCCCCCTATATTTTTGAAATATTGAAAAATGTAAAAGATGAGGGATAACTAACCAATTTTCTCCATGGCTCATTTTCTGCCGCAGCACATATGATCTGCCTTCAACGAATAAACTGTATTTTCTGGAGCATAACTAGGCTGCAAATTTTATACTACTGTAAACCTCTACGAGTCTAGTTTGCAACGCAAAAAGCGATTTGTCATTTGGACATTCGCGCAAGGAGATATGCCATTTCTCCCACGGTCACTGCAAGCTGTGCGAAAATTCAGTTTTGCATATATATATGTAAAAAATCTGAAATTTCGAATTTTAAACATCAAAATCAGTTTCAATGTTCTTTCAAGAACACCCGCTCTGATACCACTTGATAGGATCGGTTAGGGGGATAATCGTTGAGCTACAATAGCTCGGTTCTTGAAATATTGAACACCGATGAATTAAATCGAGTTTGGTTAAAAACCAAGCGGAAAACACTCAAAATAACCCTTCGTAGAAACCGAATAAATATTTTGTAAACCATTTAAAATATATGCAATTTGAATGAGTAAAAATATTTCAGTTGAAGCATTTTATCAAACACTTGGTATGCAATATTTTGGTATTTGAAGAAGACATAAAATGCTTCAACAGTGCATCTATAAAAACAGTGAAAATGATAAATAAATGCAATAAACAAATAGACACGAATTTGTTTATGGATGTTCAGAGATTTCAAACACTCCTACGTCACCCCTTCTTCCCCTTGGGAAGGATCCACTAGAAGACTTTGATTTATACAACACCTTGTACAAACCCATTCAGCTAGGACTTACACCACTGCCTAAACTGAACTCCTAGCACTCAAGATTGTAGGCAGCACCTCACAATCAGCATATTGTTTAATGTCTCATATTCAAATACTACATACACAAGTTTTACGTCTTTGTGCAAGACTCACTCAACTAAACTTTGAAGTTCAACTCTCTTGTATAAGTGTGAGTGATTGTGTGAGAGGAATTTATCCTTTACAGTGTACATCTCAAATGTATCCTCACACAAGAGCTTATGCTCTCAACTAGCTGATTTCTTCATGCTAACTGCCCATGCTTTGAATCCTCTTCCAAAGCTCTTGTTTGATCTTCAAGATGTTGTATTTATAGGCTCCAACACTGATATATACGTTAGACACAAGAATATGACCGTTGGAAAGTTTCTGTAATGTTTCTGGAATTGCAACGGTCAAATTCGTCTTGCTGGACATTTTCCCGACTGGTCAACTCTGGTCAACTGGTCAACTCTGGTCAACTGGTCAACTCAACTGGTCATTCAGTTGGTCTGGTTCAGTTCAACTGGTTCAGTTGGACTGGTTCAACTGGTCTTCAGCTGGTTCAGTTTCAGCTGGTGTGCTGAAATCAGCCTAGCTGATTTCAGTTTGTGCAGAACCAGTAATTTCATCGTCATTTATCAGCATTGTAAGCTTCGATTCAGACTTGGACTTATAAGAATGATTCGTATATCTTTGTCTTATCTTTCTAACTCATATTGAATCGCTTCGTTTCGATAAACGAGCTGAGAGATATGACAAAAATACGGCAGCTGCTCAAACACAACTGATTGCTGTTTTCGTGCAATCAGTTCGTCACTTCAGCGATCAGTTAGCCCTTGATAACATCCGATTTTTCCCAACTGACGTGATATACGATTTGTTCCAAATTGAGTTTTCTAATCAGTCCAATTCGCGGATTGTCATTTTGATCATCCAATTGAGAGATATCTTTGAAACACCAAAGCTTGCCAGAAATTCAGTTTGTGCAGAATTCAGTTTCAGCTTGCTTCTTGTGTTTGCAACTTCACACTTGAGTAAATATGTTAGAAACACAATAACAAGTTTTGTTAACATCAAAATCAAGATTGCGAACATGAAATGTTCCAACAGAAGCTACTTGGGAGATTGAATCGGATATGAGACAGAAATTCTCAGAGTTATTTCATTGATGTAAGTTTCCTATTTAGCTTTTGTTCTACATTTCTTATTTGATATGATTTGATTACCTGTGATTTCGGGGACGAAATCGTATCTTAGGGGGGGATAAATGTAATGCCCGAGATTTTTATCCTTTTAATTTGAGATGATTAATTTATGAAATGTTGCAATTAGAAGGACCGCGTCGAGACAAGATTTGAGTTAGCATGTGTATTTTGATGTGCGAGGACAGAACCCCTCGCGCATATGCACTAGACGAGGCGCGCATTGCGTGAGATGGGCAGAGAACCTCGCGCATATGCGCGAGACAGGGCGCGCATATGCGCGAGCTGGTGATTTCCATAAGTGCGCAGACAGTAGGTCTCGCGCATATGCGCGAAACGAGGGCGCGCATATGCGCGAGCTGAGGAATTCAAGAATGCTGAGACTGTAGGTCGCGTGCATATGCGCCGAGGAAGGTCGCGCATATGCGCGAGACGTGCTACAGAAACGAGTGAGCCACGTTTCTTGGCCATGCATGATATATATATATATATATATATATATATATATATAAACATATATATTCTTGGCCATGTTTCTTGACCATGCACGTTTCTTGACACTAGAATTCTATTTGCGGAAGATCCGACCGTTATTTGGGCGTATATGTAGAAAAATTTCTCATTATTATAGTGTTTTTCAATCCAAGTGCAGTACTGTGTTCCTATCGACAAAGGCTTCACAAGGACGTAAGTTTTCTTATGTTTTGTTATCATCTGAAAATATGATATTGAAGGAATCAGATATGATTTATATATGGTGTTCTTGAGATATTAGACATCGTATAATCGAAACCGGATTGAAGAACTGATACCGTATGAAATTGTTATGATTTTCAGATTTGATTTGATTGAGATTATACAAATTTGGTATCAGATTGTATTTGTTATCGTCATGAGTTATGATTGGTATATGTTGATATTGTATTGCTGGGATATATCGAGATTGCGATGTTATGCAGTTGAAACAGAATTAGATTGAGTTCTGATTATATCTTGTTGGGACCCGGACGCTAATCATCTTCTTAATCATCTTTGGGATTTAATTATCAATTAAGATAAACATGGTCTAAAAATTTTTCTTTTTAAAATATAAGTGCGGAACGTAATGGAATTTAACTAATATACATCTCAGTATAAAAGTACAATAATGTACAACAATTATTCAAACTAGTCTAAGGTTCAACTACTAAATTTCAAGTATTAAACCAAGTCTACATCCAAGTCCGGAATCACCACTCTAATCTCGATCTCTCATCATCATCTTGACCCTGATCCTGCCCCACCTGTTGTCATGCACACTTACAAACAAGACAACAGCCGGATAACTCCAGTGAGAATAAATCCCAGTATAAACAATGTACACATTCAATTAACTGAATTAACATAAAAGCATGAATTATATCTTTTCACATGTATCATAATCGAACAACATGTATCAATGTTAATCTGTAAATAAAACATGTATCGTAATCTACGAAACATAAATCAATACGGATCTGTAAATCAAATTCTAGTCTCAATATCTAAGACTCGACTCATCTCTCATTCTAATCTAGGGATTCCGGTGAATAAGAACGTAACAAGTCTCCCACCTACTACTACCAGTAGCGGTGGCGGTACGTTCTTATTTCTGGACTTTGGTCTAGCTGTATCGAATAATCTACAATAAGAACAATATCTGTATCTTAAGCATATCGATACACCAAACGTCCAGTGCCTTGGCGTATCTACCAAGACTAAGCCTAGTCTGACAATGTGCAATGGATCAGTGACTATACTGTCAAAATCTAACCCCTCTGTCAGTGACTCTTACTCAATAGCTCTCTACTTTCTACTTCTAACTCAATAGAATAAACATAATCATTAAAACACAAAGGTATAAAAACAATACCATACAAGTATGTGGTTTAGGGAAACTTGAGTAGAATCTAACTCAAGTCAATATCCCAGTTAACATCGATTTATACCTTTCTCTTCTCGGTCTGATGAAGACAAAGTCTTGTATTCCAATCTGTCCATATCAAATCTGACAATTATGATCGTATAAATACAATATCAGTATATAACTCAATTCAATATCTGTTCTGATCAATATTCAAATCGAAATATATTCTGATCAATACATAATCTGATCCATATCGGAACAATGTACAATCTAATTCATATCCACGATATCGCAATACAATCAAAATCATGATTGAATTTTATCACTCTAAATCAACTGATGTTTCGACGGCATAATAATACAGTCTTGATAACCCCGTCCATTTCAACATCACAGATATAATACCAGAATTCATAATCAGTATCAGTACAATTCATAATCTGAATAACAATACAACTCTGATATCAAATCTCAATCAATTCAACTCTGAAAATCATAACAATTGTATAACCAGTCTATTCTTTAATCTGACTTCAATTATACAATGTCTACTGTAGCAGAAACATCGTATCTGATAAGTATTCAATTCTGACAATATCATAAATTCAAATCATGTCTAAACATAATAAAACTTACGTCCAGTTGTAACCTGCGTTGGTAGGAACTCAGTACCGTAATCGGATTCAAAAACGGATGGACGAATTTTACGTGGTATTCAATTTCTCACGCGAGAGAACTTGGAGCTTTCATCCCTCGTTTCTTTCCTTTTAATCTGAAGGATTGCATGTAGGTATATATATATATACACACGTTCCTTAGGTAGGAGGCAAGTGGCGTTGTGCATGTTCTGCACGTTGCGCGCACAAAGTCGCGCATATGCGCAGGTAATTTGATCAGCATCCTTTGTTGGCTCGCGCATATGCGCTGATCAATTCCGCGCAGATGCGCCAAACATTATTTTCATTAGGCGCATGTGCGCCATTTACGTCGCGCATATGCGCGAAAGGTTCTGGACGCTCCGTGCATGTGCGCGCATTCAAGTCCTGCATGTGCGTGCATGATTCTGTCTTCCTCGCTTATGTGCGCCCAACTACGTTGCGCATGTGCGCCAATCCTACTCTTCACACATAATGTGAATTCTTTTTCGGCTCTCCCGATCTGATCCGTTCCGTTTATAATCATAGTAACTATCAACAATAGATTATAATAATCATCGCCAAATCCTTTCAGATTAACAGGATAAATTTCTTGGGCCTTACATTTCTCCCCATCTTAGATCCGAGTTCGTCCTCGAACTCTCAAGTAATCAATTCAGATATATCAGAAGAATGTATACAGAGTTTAAATCAGAAACTCATCTCAATGAATCTACTCTGAAATCTCAATCTTATATTAGATTCTATCTCTCAAAATATCTCTGACAAAGTCAATCTCGCAATACTGGCTATACAACATCCGTATATACCAAACCACAGCTCATAACAAATCACAACCATCAGTTGTTATCAAGTCTGTTTATCCCATTCAAGGATATATTAAATCTTCAGCTTCGAATACCAATCGTCACCATCCGACGTTGGCATATTAAGTCTGTCTGATCTGAGCTAACTTCATTCTTTTCTGAATTAGCTACATTTTCTTTGTCATATCAATTAGTGCTAGCATCCAGCACTGCAGCTCCCTGGACACCTTCCAATATCTGGATAGTACACTCTGGCTATCTGTCAGTCGGTGGATAATATATGAATGAGTTCATGGTATGTTCTGCCACAAATACAAAATAAATCAAGATTCACAATCTGATATAATCTACTTCTACATTCTGGTCAATCTGACCATTTCTTTGACATCGATATTTTGTCCTCTGATCATGTTTGTACGACATCTTGTACAAACTAATAGATATAGATTGAACAATCTGTCAATCACAATCTTATCATATCACAATCTGGGTAGTATTACAATGATCTCATTATGAAATTCATCGCAATATACTCACCATGCTTAGTCAGAATTATACAAATTCTGTAATAACTCTTCTGATTTCTATCTTTCTATCTTCATTTATTGGCGATTCAGACATTTCAGTACAAGTTCTGCCAACATTTCAGTACCAATTCTGTCACAACTGATTTAATCTGTCTATATCACAACTATCTGTTCGAATATAATACATTCATAGTCACCAACTGAAAATTGAATCCACTACTGTGTGTTTCTGACACTATCTATCATTTTAGATTCGAACCATTTGTTACAAACAAATCAGTTAATAATATAAATTAAAGAACAATACCTACCTGGTATTCGGTTCTGACTATCGATATCAAATTCAATTGTACAATTCTAAAACATTTGATATCACAAGATAATCATTCTTATACAGTAAAAATCACATATCTGTCATTCTGATCGATGCTCTGCTCTGATTATCGAACTTAAGTTCTGAACATTCTGGTTAAATCTCTGAACTGGCGTAATTCTAGAATTCAGCTCTGATTCGGTTTGAATAATCTGTATCAAACACTGACTCGGAATAACAGTACTGTCAAATTCACAATATCAATAATTTATACTGATCTAGTGACTAAAAATTTCCAAGCAGTTCAAAACAATCACCAGACAAGATAATCTGCTAAACTCAGACGAAATGAAGTGCTGACATTTCTGGCATCTCTGAAATTTCTAATATTTCTGATCTCTCTGATATCGTATCATTCTCTGTCACTGCTCCTGATCTCAACTGTGTCAAAATCAATCGGTATACTAACTTCAGATATCGTATACTCTGAATACAATCTGTTTCAATCGGAATTCATATCTGAATAACTTCTGTATACAGTAATCACAGTTCTCGGAGTATTCAATACAATCCTCAGATATTCGATTCAATCAATCAGATGCTGCAAATATTTCAAAATCTCATAGATACAACGAGCATGAAATCATCAGAATATCTCTGAACATACTGAAACATGCCAAAGAGAAACACTAAATCAGATGTAACTCCTAGTCGGTATTCTTATACTGATCTTTCAATTCTTTCAATTTATTCTATATCATTCTGTACATTCCATGTCACTCTGTGGTAATTTCTAAAGCACTAACAGTATCTGATCTCAATTTGATTCCGAAATCTGTCTTTCTGATATAAAGCAAATCTGATATCTTATTTGGCAATTATCAGCCAACTCGTACATCACTGGCAAATCTGCCAATGCTAGGCTCGATTTCAATACATCTACTAAATACATAAGGATACCATCTGCTCCTTTCTATATCACTCGAGTCATAGATAACACAAATATCAAAGGAATTCTAAATCTAGAATCCTTACCATGAAATCTTTTCTCATCAGCCATATCTAGTCTGAATCTTATACTCTTCTAAAAGGAATCTATAATAATTCTGCACTTGTTTAGCATATTAACATCAATAATATAATCAAATCAGAAAACACAAGTACATCACAATCTAACTCAATCTCATTCTCATCTTACTGTAGTATACAATATTTTACAGAAATCTCTGATATCTATCTTTCTTTCCCAAAATGTATGAGAATCAATACTACAGTACAAAAGGACTCAACAGATACAACAGATATCAATGTAATTCATTCAAAAATACTTATCACGAATGCATTAGTATATATCAATACATATGCAACATAATCATAGAGTAACAATACCTGCCACTATATCATCAAGTGCCTCCTGGGGCTGTTCTTCGGTCACTGCCACCAGATGATCCAGCTCCCTTAAATCTGCGAGAACCTCTCTGTGGACAGACTTTCGCAAAATGTCCAGACTGTCGATAGATATGGCAACTACCAGTCACTCCCTGGCATTGTTCCGTGGGATGTCTTCCTCCTCACATTCTGCAGTAAACTCCAGTATAACTCGGGCTCGAACAACTGGAACTAGAGGAACCACTTCCTAACTTCTTGAATGGCTTCTTTCGAGCTTTCAGCAAATCTTGCTTTCCACTCGTGCTGCCGGGATCAAATCGGAGAGGCGATTGCTGTGTCAAGGGTTGCATCGCACACAACCTTCCTAGTTGTCTAATCAGACTCGCCTCCGCTCTCTTCGCTCTACTCAAGGCATCAGCAAAATGGTAAGGTCGCTGTATATTCATCAATGAAACTATCTCCGAATTCAATCCTCTGATTGAACTGATTCGCTACAGCTTCATCATTCCCAACTACATGAGGAGCAAAACGCAGTAGAGTAGAGAATTTAGCAAGATATCCTTCAATATTCAGTTGCCCTTGTCTCAAATTCTCAAACTATATTCTTGTAATGCCCAAGAATTGCCGTAGAATTAATCAGACAAGATTAATGTAATGTTCCAATACTTGTAGAATTGATCAGATAAGATTATGGGATGTTGCACAGACCAAAAATATAATTCTCAGAACTTGCAAGACCGCACCCGCGCCAGGGGAAAGACCGCACCCGCAGTCGAAGTACAGTAGGTACGAGTTTGGCTACTGGAGTTGGAGCGCACCCGCGGTGCTAGCCAGAGCGCACCCGCGGTGCAGACACCGCACCCGCGGTAAAGTTAAGACCGCACCCGCGGTCGTGCGTGTAGCATGAAAAGCTATGCCACGTTTTGTACTTTGCATGTAGTATATATATACGCGTGCAGCTCGTTCTCCTTCATTTTTATTCAGACTAAAATCGAAAGTGGAGAGAACTTTTACTCCGTGAGCTTCTAAGTTGATTTGTGAAGAAACCGTGTAGCAGAATTCGAATCCGACTTTAGTTCTGAACTCCTCGCAACTAGAGCTACACAAGGACGTAAGTTTCGTTACGTTTTGCGATGTTTTGAAATTATGATGTTGTCAGAACTGAATATGATTCTGATATGGTGTTTCTACTACCGTAAACATGGTATAATCAAAGACAGATTGAAGAATATATTGATTATACAATTGTTATGATTTTCAGAAGATATTGATTGAGTTTGAACATTAGACTTGTACTGTTCTTGATTGAAGAATATAAAGATGATTATTCTATGTGTTCTGAATAGATTATTCCGTAGATATGTGAAGTCAGACCGAAGAAATTATACCGTATGTCTGTGTATGTATTTCAGCAGCTTTGAAGTTAGATTTGTTAGATATTCATATGTTGGGATTAGAAGAAGGATATTATGGTACTGATTATCAATTTTGATATGCCAATGAAACATCAGTTGATTCAGATTAATCAGATTCAGTATTGTTATATTATGATACTGTTGATATGAATCAGATTGTATGTTGTTCAAATATTGATCAGATTTTATACTAATGTGGGTATTGATCAGAACAGATTGTAAATTGAGCTACACATTGATACAGTGTATTGATATTGTTATTTCAGATCGGATATGGACAGGTTTGATTTTGAGACGTCCTCCTCGTCAGATCAGGAAGATAAAGGTATAATTCATGTGATATTCGGGAAGAAACAACTCAATCGAGATCATCCTTGAGTTGCCCAATAAATCACATACTATATTCTTGTTTATGTTTTATCTGATCATGCTTGGTTTACTGATTGTATTCATGCATTTAAGATAGGACAGTTTGGAGATCAGCCAGACTGCTAGACGTTCGGCGATATCTCAGCTTAGGGGAAGATCACCGCCCCTTTGTAGATACGGATACAGATCAGGCCGAAGTCTAGGAATAAGACGTACAGCACCTCGATTGGTAGGGTAGGTGACAGCCAGTGACGTCTTATCCACACCGAGATCCCTAGAGTTATAGATCAAGTCAAGTCTAGACATGATTTGATTAGAACTGCATGCTTATATGGATGTGGCTCCTAGATCATGGGACCCATCATTACTGCTTTCAGTTGGGTTAGCATGTGTTATGATTAAGATTGTTTATATGCATGTTTTTCTGATTTGAGTTGCATGCTTATTTGATTAATTTCATAGATTATGAAATAGATTGTTTCTATACATGATAGCATGTTTTATAAATTAGTTTGTTTATATAAATGCTTACCATGTTTTATACTGGGATTTATTCTCACCGGAGTTATCCGGCTGTTGTCTTGTTTTGTATGTGTGCATGACGACAGGTGGGGCTGGATCAGGGTCGAGATGACGATGAGAGAAGACGAGTTAGCGTGGTGATTACGGACTTGTAGCATACTTGGTTTATTACTTGAATTTAGTAATTGAACCTTAGACTTAGGTTGTACAGTATTGTACTTTTCTACTGACTGTAGTTTTTATACAGAGATGTATATTGTTTAGATTCCATTACCTTCCGCAGTTACATTTTAAAAAGAAAAATTTTTTAGACCCTGTTTTATCTTAATTGATAATTAAATCCCAAAGATGATTAATAAGACAGATCAGCGTCCGGGTCCCCACAACAGGTGGTATCAGAGCCGAGGATTCTTTAGACTGAGATAGTCAGAACTAATAGATCTTTTAGATTGAATTAGATTGAGATAGAAAAGATTGAGCGTGGTAGATGAATTTTCTTTCCTTGCATGTGTGTGCTAGCATGAGATTGATTCTAATGTTGATTGACCTTGTGTGCTAGCATGAGACTATGTGTTACTGCTTTAAGATACATGGCTACCTGACTATTTGATTTAAATTGGTATTATGTATTCTTGAGTATGAATCAGATCAGATTCATGATCAGCAGTAAGATGATCATGATCAGAAAAAGATTGGCACAGATTTGCAGTATTGGGTTACTAATGTTTTTGGTAATCAGATATACCTCCTAGAAGAATTCCAGAAAGGGGCAGTACTTCATATGATCAGACAGGTAGGTCAGAACCTAAGAGAGATGTGGCAGAGATTCAGATGGAAACACAGTTTCAGAGGTTTCATTCGTTTCAGCCGCCGGTTCTGAAGGGAAATGAGACGCCAGCAGATTGTGAGAAGTGGCTTGAAGAAATAGAAATGTTATTTGAATTCCTAAATTTCACAGATGAGTGTAGAATTAGGCTTATTGAGAACCAATTGCATGAGGCTGCCAGAAGATGGTGGTTACTCACCAAAGGAGCTTTAGAGCAGAGTCGTCCAGTAATTACGTGGAAGATTTTTCCCCGTGTCATATAGAGAGGACAGAAGTGCAGAATTTGCAAACCTGAGACAAGGTCAGATGAGTATTGATGAATACTTGGCACAGTTCTTCACCTTGTTACGTTTTGCCCCTCTTATGGCTAGGAATGATTATGCTATTTCTAGTCAGTTCATTCAAGGATTGAATCCAGAAATACGTACGTTGGTGAATGTGAAGCAATCAAGTAATTTTGCGGATACCTTGAATAGAGCTAAAAGAGCAGAAACGGTTCTGATAGGACAATAGGGAGCATCGTATGTTCTTCCAGAACAGGCTGCACAGCAACTGCCTTCCAAAGTAGAGATTGGCAGTCGTAGTGGTAAGGAAAAAGAACCATTGAGAATTCAAAAGAAACAGTTCAAGAAGTTAGGAAGTGATTCCTCTAGTTCTAGCAGTACTGGTCCGAGCTATACCGGAGTGTATTGAAGGACTTGTGGAGGGAGACACTCCACAGAACAATGTCAGGGAGTGCTTGGGAAGTGCAATATCTGTAAGCAGACGGGACACTTTGCTAAAGTTTGTCCTCAGAAACATTTTCGAAGATCTTAAAGAGCAAAGTCATTGGTGGTAATGACAGAAGAACAGACCCAGAATTTACAACAGGTACTACTCTTTTATGATTATATTGCATACGTATTGATGTGTACTAATGCATTCTTCATGAGTATCTGTGATTGAGTAGCATGGTGATATGCTATATTTGTGAGGTCTGTGTATACTGTAGTATTGATTCCTTGGTTGTTGAGGAATATGTTGATATCAGAGATCTCTGTGATGTGTTATATACTACAGTGAGATGAACCCGGGATTGGGTTAGATTATGATGTACTTGTGTTATATGATTTCGATTTCATTATTGACATGTAATGCTAAACAAGTACATAAATATCGTAGAATGTTTTCCAGAAATGGTAAGATTAAGATCAGATCTAGTTGAGAAATGAGGATTCTAGATCCAGAATTCCTTAGATCATTGTACTGTTATGACTCGATTATCACAGAAAGGAACAGATGGTATCCTTATGTGTTTGGTAGATATACTGAAATCGAGTCTAACGGTGACAGATTTGCCCGTAATGTATTAGTTGACTGGTGTTTGCCTAGATAAGATTTCAGATGTGTTTGATATCAGAAAGGTAGATTTCAGAATTGAATCGATACCAGGTATTGTTTATATGATAGAATCCAGTAAAGAATGACATTGAATGTATAGAATGATACTGAATGATTAGACAGAATTGAAAGAATTGACAGATTAGAATACTGGCTGAGAATTACAATTGATTGAGTATTCTCTTGAAGACATTTCAGTTCTGTTTCTAAATTAATAGCGTTTATGTTCAGAGGTATTCTGAAGATTATGCTTGGTATATCTATGATTTATTGATATATTGCAGCATTTGATTGATTATGTTGAATATTTAAAGACTGTGTTAAATATTCAGAGAACTGTGATTATTGTATACAGAAATGGATCAGGTATGAATCCGGTATGCAGTTATTGATACAGTGTTTATTCAGAATATACAGTATCGGAAGATTGATTGATTTAGACAGTTAAGACAGAAAGATCAGGAATGCCAGAAATGTCAGAAATTTATTATCTGCAGATTATCTTATTCTGATTATCTTATTCTCTTATTGTTATATATCTGCTGAGTATTATTATTGTTCTACATCAGTATTTGCGATATCTTATATTGTTGGGAGCATATTCTATTTGCAGATGAAATATAGCAGTTGATCAAGATTGATATTAAGATATTTACCAGAAATCGTTGTTTTATGAGTTTTCTTAAACTCACTAGATCTGTATAGGTTCTTTCTATCCTGAATCTGATGTGATATTACTGTTATTGTGAATCGGTGTTGACACAGTTTATTGTAATCAGTTGAGTGTACATCAGTTCAGAAATCAGAGGGTTCAGAATTGTAGTTTGCTAATCAGAACCGAGCATCAGTCAGTTTAACAGATATTTGATTTTGTGATTGTATGGGACTGATTATTTTATGATATCAAAATGTTTCAGAATTGTTTACAGATTTTGATATCGGTGGTCAGAGCCGAATACCAGGTAGGTATTTTTCTTTATCTTATATTATTACTGATTTTTTTATACAGAATAGTTCGAATCTAGAATCACAGATAGTGTCAGAACCGCACAGTAGTGAAGTCAGTTTCATTCAGATGTTTGTAAATGTATTATATTCGAACAGATAGTTGTGATATAAACAGATTAGATCAGTTATAGCGGAAATTGTACAGAAATGTTGGCAGAAATTGTACTGATAAGTCTGAATTGCTAACAGAAGAAGACAGAAAGATAGAAATCAGAAGATTTGTTACAGAATATGTATATTTCTGAATAGAAATGGGAGTACATTTCTATGGTTTTCGTAATGACATTACAGCCATTTTCTTTAGATTTTAATATGATATGATTATGATTGACAGATTTCTCAATCTATATCTATCAGTTTGTACCAGATTACGTACAAATAGAACTAGATGACATAGATCGATGTCAAAGAAATAATCAGATGGATTAGAATATTGAATTAGATGATATCGGATTGTGATTTTGATGGAGTTGTACTTGTGATAGACTATATCATAAGCTCTCTTGTGCAGATTTATTACAGATTGGCAGGTAGTCAGAGAGATTGACAGATAGTCAGGGTGTAGTAATCAGATATTGGCAGATATTGGTAGAACTTTAGTGCTGGATGTTAGCACTAGTTACCCAGATAGTTCAGCATGAATAGATTTAAGACACCAACGTCGGATGATGACGATTGGTATTTGAAGATAAAGACTGAATATGACCTGGATTGGGATAAGCAAATATGATAACAACTGCAGGTAGTATTGTTTTGTTATAACTTACAGGTTGGTATATACGGATGTTGTATAACCAATATGGTGAGATGAATTCAGTCAGAAGGATTGTGAGAAGTATTGTGATAGGATGCTTCTTGACTTTGTATTCCTGATTAGAATCAAAGATGGATACAAGGAAGATATTTCAGAATAAATCTAATGAAGCGAGTTTGGATGTTAAACTCTGTTATACATTTCTTCTAATAGATTTGGATTGCTTGTGGTGAGTTCGAGGACGAACTCAGATCTAAGAGGGGGAGAAATGTAATGCCCAAGAATTGTCGTAGAATTAATTAGAATAGATTAATGTAATGTTCCAGACTTGTAGAATTGATCAGATAAGATTATGGGATGTTGCACAGACCAAAAATATAATTCTCAGAACTTGCAAGACCGAACCCGCGCCAGGGGAAAGACCGCACCCGCGGTTGAAGTACAGTAGGTACGAGTTTGGCTACTGGAGTTGGAGCGCACCCGCGGTGCTAGCCAGAGCGCACCCGCGGTGCAGGCACCGCACTCACGGTAAAGTTAAGACCGCACCCGCGGTCGTGCGTGTAGCATGAAAAGCTATGCCACGTTTTGTACTTTGCATGTAGTATATATATACGCGTGCAGCTCGTTCTCCTTCATTTTTATTCAGACTAAAATCGAAAGTGGAGAGAACTTTTACTCCGTGAGCTTCTAAGTTGATTTGTGAAGAAACCGTGTAGCAGAATTCGAATCCGACTTTAGTTCTGAACTCCTCGCAACTAGAGCTACACAAGGACGTAAGTTTCGTTACGTTTTGCAATGTTTTGAAATTATGATGTTGTCAGAACTGAATATGATTCTGATATGGTGTTTCTACTACCGTAAACATGGTATAATCAAAGACAGATTGAAGAATAGATTGATTATACAATTTTTATGATTTTCAGAAGATATTGATTGAGTTTGAACATTAGACTTGTACTGTTCTTGATTGAAGAATATAAAGATGATTATTCTATGTGTTCTGAATAGATTATTCCGTAGATATGTGAAGTCAGACCGAAGAAATTATACCGTATGTCTGTGTATGTATTTTAGCAGCTTTGAAGTTAGATTTGTTAGATATTCATATGCTGGGATTAGAAGAAGGATATTAGGGTACTGATTATCAATTTTGATATGCCGTTGAAACATCAGTTGATTCAGATTAATCAGATTCAATATTGTTATATTATGATACTGTTGATATGAATCAGATTGTATGTTGTTCAGATGTTGATCAGATTTTATACTGATGTGGGTATTGATCAGAACAGATTGTAAATTGAGCTACACATTGATACAGTGTATTGATATTGTTATTTCAGATCGGATATGGACAGGTTTGATTTTGAGACGTCCTCCTCGTCAGATCAGGAAGATAAAGGTATAATTCATGTGATATTCGGGAAGAAACAACTCAATCGAGATCATCCTTGAGTTGCCCAATAAATCACATACTATATTCTTGTTTATGTTTTATCTGATCATGCTTGGTTTACTGATTGTATTCATGCATTTAAGATATGACAGTTTGGAGATCAGCCAGAATGCTAGACGTTCGGCGATATCTCAGCTTAGGGGAAGATCACTGCCCCTTTGTAGATGCGGATACAGATCAGGCCGAAGTCTAGGAATAAGACGTACAGAACCTCGATTGGTAGGGTAGGTGACAGCAAGTGACGTCTTATTCACACCGGGATCCCTAGAGTTATAGATCAAGTCAAGTCTAGACATGATTTGATTAGAACTGCATGCTTATATGGATGTGGCTCCTAGATCATGGGACCCATCATTACTGCTTTTAGTTGGGTTAGCATGTGTTATGATTAAGATTGTTTATATGAATGTTTTTCTGATTTGAGTTGCATGCTTATTTGATTAATTTCATAGATTATGAAATAGATTGTTTCTATACATGATAGCATGTTTTATAAATTAGTTTGTTTATATACATGCTTACTATGTTTTATACTGGGATTTATTCTCACCGGAGTTATCCGGCTGTTGTCTTGTTTTGTATGTGTGCATGACGACAGGTGGGGCTGGATCAGGGTCGAGATGACGATGAGAGAAGACGAGTTAGCGTGGTGATTCCGGACTTGTAGCAGACTTGGTTTATTACTTGAATTTAGTAATTGAACCTTAGACTTAGGTTGTACAGTATTGTACTTTTCTACTGACTGTAGTTTTTATACAGAGATGTATATTGTTTAGATTCCATTACCTTCCGCAGTTACATTTTAAAAAGAAAAATTTTTTAGACCCTGTTTTATCTTAATTGATAATTAAATCCCAAAGATGATTAATAAGACAGATCAGCGTCCGGGTCCCCACAATTCTTTTATCCTCCCAATACGACACTGAGAAAAATCTTCGATAGAATTCGGCTTTAAATACTTCCCACGTGATCACAATATCACGTTGTTCTAATATTCCTTTGCTTGTAATCCACCAACTTCTGGCAGCCTCTCGTAACTGGTGGAATATCAGTTTAATTCTCTGTTCATCTGAATAATCAAGTAAATCAAACAATAGTTCTATGTCATCTAATGTAATGCCTGAGATTTAATTATTATAATCAGACGTTGATTAATTGATGTGATTGAGGTTATAAGAACTCAAATGACGAGGCCGGGCGTCGGTGCAAGAAAAATAAGATTGTTGTACAGAACTCGTGGTGCCCGAGCGGTGGAAAGAGACCGCCCGAGCGCCAATGCACCATAAATGTGGATTTTGGACAGAAGTTCTGGCGCCCGAGCGGTAGAAAGTTACCGCCCGAGCGCCAGTGTTCCATAATAACATCATTCTGACAGAACGTGTGGCGCCCGAGCGGTACAATATTACCGCCCGAGCGCCAGTGTGTGATAAGGAAAGATCTTGGGCAGAAACTTCCGCGCTCGAGCGGTAGTTTCTTACCCCCCGAGCGCGAGTCATGCAAAATGTAAAGAAGCCACGTTTGTATGCAGGCGTGAGATGTATATATATATATATATATATATATATATATATATATATATATACATACGGTTAAAGCTTCAGAAAAGGAAATCGAAAGGAAACTTTGGAAGAAATTATCCTTGAATTTTAGGATCGCGATTGTGCGAAATCCGCCCGTCTGATTTTGAATCCGACTTCAGTACTGAGTCCCTATCAACGTAGGCTACAACTGGACGTAAGTTTTGCTACGTTTTGACATGTTTTGAAATTAGACTATTGTCAGAATTGAATAGAATTCATATATGATGTTTTTGTCATGTTAGACATAATAGAATCGAAGTCAGATAGAGAAACAGACTGATTATGTAATTGTTATGATTTCTGGAATCGATTTGACTGAGAATTCATATCAGATATGTATTTTTGTTGAGATTATGACTGATGTCGATATATATTATGAGTTCTTATATTATATCTGTGATATTCGGACAGACGGGGATTATCGAGACTGTATTGTTATACCGTCGAAATATCAATTGGTTGATATTGATCAGATTCGGTATTGATTTAGATTGGATTGTGATACCGTATGTCGATTGACATTAATCAGATTATGTGTTTTGATTTGAGTATTAATCAGAACAAGTATTGAATTGAAGTGTGTATTGATATTATACCTATTCAACTGTTATTACCAGATTGGGAATGGACCGAGACAGAGTCGGGAATTCTTCTTCTTCTTCAGAGCGAGAAGATAAAGGTATAAATTAATGTGGAGTTGGGATTGCACAACTCGAGTAAGGTTTGGCTCGAGTTTCCCTAAATCACATACTTGATTTTATTGCATTGACATTTGCAATGAATTGATTGATATACTTGTTCTCTTGAAATATAGATGACAGGTGTTAGACGAGTAGTCTTATGACAGAAGTGCCTGATAATGGTGGGATCACCACGGGCACATTGCACGATGTCATGAGATATTGTATTGGCGGAAGTGCCATAGTCTGTCACTGGATAATTGGCTATCGATGTGGATAGAGTTATAGCTCCTTCTATTACTGGTGATCAGTACTGTATCGATGTGGATAGAATTATAACTTCTTCTATTACTGTTGATCGATGTTATATCGATGTGAATAGAAACGGAGTTCTTCTATTTCTGGTGATCGATACTATACTGATGTGGATAGAAACAGAGCTTCTTCTATTACTATTGATCGATGTTATATCGATGTGGATAGAAACGGAGTTTCTTCTATTACTGTTGATCGATACTATATCGACGTGGATAGAACTGGAGTCTTTTCTATTACTGTTGGTCGATATGAAATGCCAATGTCTGGAAACCGGGATCCCTAGGCTAGGATTGAGTCTAGTCTAAAATGTAGAGTCACTGGACTGAGTGACAGTTATATCATATTGTATTGATTAATACTGATTGATGTTCCTGAATATGGTTCATGTTCCTTGCTGTTCCTGATATTGGTACAAGTTTAGAATAGGAGTTATTCTTGATATTGATTATGTTCCTGATTAGGGTACATGTTTAGAATATGATTTATTCTGGTTATTATTTCATGTCATGATTTTGATATGGGATATGATTTTCTGTTATATGATTTTATATTGTTATATGATTGCATGTATACATGATTTATACTGGGATATTTATATCTCACCGGAGTTATCCGGCTGTTGTCTTGTTTGTATGTGTGCATGGCAACAGGTGGGCTAGGATCAGGGTCAAGAAGAGAACGAGGCTGGACTAGATAGCGTGGAGATCCGGGCTTTGAAGCAACCTAGGATTCAGTACTGATATGTAATTGAACCTAGTTGAATTATTGTAGATAACATCAGATTTGTATGTTTATGTTTAATATGTAATTTGAATTTAATTACATTACATTTCCGCTGTGTATTTAGAAAAAAAAAATTTAGACCCTGTTTATACTAATTGATTAATTAGTCATAATTATGATTTAGAATGAGATTAACGTCCGGGTCCCCACAACAGGTGGTATCAGAGCTGTAGGTCCTTGAACTGTAGGTTCCTTAGCACTGAGATAGAGGAGAGTGAGCGGGGTAGAATGAGTTTTCTTTCCTTGCATGTGATTGCTAGCATGTGATTGATTATGATGTGAAATTACATTGTGTATGCTAGCATGATATTATGCTTTACTGCCTGGATTTATATGGCAGATGATTGAGTATAATGTTGAAATTACATTGTAGATATTACGATTTCAGTATGTTTTACTGTGCATAAAGCTACATGTTACCTGAATATCTGAGTTGATTTGGTAATATGTATTATTTGAAACTGGATCAGAACCAATTCTTGATCAGAGGTAAGCTGATCAGGATTGGGATTGAGACGGATTTGTCTCATGTTACTACTAACATCTGTGATTATCAGATATTCCTCCTAGAAGGATTCCAGAAAGAGGTAATACTTCGTCTGATCAGATAGATGTATTAGAAACTCAGATGGAAATAAAGTTGAGAGAGTTCCAGTTATTTCAGCCGCCGATTCTGAGTGGTATCGAGACGTCTGAAGATTGCGAGAACTGGTTTGATGACATAGAAATACTGTTCGAGTTACTTGATTGTACAGATGAACAGAAAGTTAAACTAGTATTCCATCAGTTACGAGAGGCCGCCAGGAGTTGGTGGATTACCACCAAAGGAATATTAGAACTGAGAGGTACAGTGATTCGTGGGAAATATTCAGAACTGAATTTTATCGAAGATTTTTCTCAGTTTCGTACCGAGAGGACAAGAAAGCAGAGTTTGAGAATTTGAGGCAAGGTCAACTGAATGTTGAAGGGTATGTTGCTAAATGCTCTACTTTACTGTGTTTTGCTCCTCAGGTAGCTGGGAATGATGAAGATGTAACGGCTCAGTTCATCAGAGGATTGAACTCGGAGATAGTTGCATTGATGAATATGCAACAACCTTACCATTTTGTTGATGCCTTGAGTAGAGCGAAGAGAGTGGAGGCGAGTCTGATTAGACAATTAACAAGGTTGTGTGTGATGCAACCTCAGACACAACAATCCCCTTCCAAATTTGATAGTGGTAGTACGAGTGGGAAGCAGGAGTTGCTGAAAGCTCGAAAGAAACAGTTTAAGAAAGTAGGAAGTGGACCAACTGGTTCATCTAGCTCCAGTGGTTCTAGCCCGAGTTATACTGGAGTTTATTGCAGGAATTGCGGTGGGAGACATTTCCCGGAGCTATGCAATGGAGTGACTGGTCGGTGCAACTTCTGGAAACAGCAAGGACACTTTTCTAGAGGTTGCCCACAGAGAGGTTCCTGAAGATATCAGGGAGCTGGATCATCTGGGGATGGTGATCGAGGAACAGGCCCAGGACATACTGGATGATACAGTGACAGGTACTGATCTTTTATGATTAGATTGCATATTTATTGATATATACTAATGCATTCTTTACGATTATCTTTGACTGAGTTGCATTGATATACATTGTACCTGTTGAGTCTGTATTTACTGTAGTACTGATTCTTTACCTTTTTGGGGAAAGAATTTGATATCAGTGATATTTTGTGATATATTGTATACTGCAGTAAGTTGAGAATGAGATTGAATTAGACTAGATTGTACTTGTATTGTCTGATGATGACTGCGTGACTGATATTGATATATCGAACAAGTACAGAGCTAGTATAGATTCTTGCCAGGAGATGGTAAGATTCGGACCTGAAATGGCCGAATAATGAATGATATACGGTAAGGATTCTTGATTTTGAATTCCTTGATATCCGTATTATATATGATCCGATGATTATCGAAAGGAATGGAGTAATTCCTTATGTATTCAGTTGATGACTGAAGATGAACTTATCAGGGATTGATTTACTGGTAGCAGGAAGTTTGCTATAGTCTTCCAGATGAGATTTCAGGGTTGTCCTGTATCTGGGAGAGTGATTTTGGCCTTGATGTGATTCCAGGTATTGATTTTATTTTAGAATTTCTTATAGACTGATATTGATTGAATTGAGAAAATTGAGATATCAGTTGAAAGGTTTATTACCTGAAGAGTTAGAGTTACATCTGATTATGTGTTGCTCTGGAAGATCCTTCAATTCTGGTTATGGGTTGATAAATCCTGTACTCGGAAGTGTTCTGATGATTTTATGCTCAGTCTATCTATGATATTTTGATATATTCGCAGCATATGATTGATTGAATCGACATCTGACATTTATATTGAATATTCTGGGTACTGAGAGTGTTGCATACAGAATTGTTCGGATATGAATCTCGATTGTAACAGATTGTATTCAGAGTCTGTGATATCTGAAGACAGTATACGGATTGAGTATAGCCAGTAAGATCGTGATCAGTGGCTGAGAACGATATTGAATATAGCAGAGTTTTCGAAATGTCAGAAATTGCGTTTTATGCAGTTATTAGATCAGTATTGCGTATTGATATTCTGAATCTGATCTGATATTGTTATCATTCTGAGTCCGTGTTTGATACCGATTGATATGAACCGTTGAGTTTATATACAGTTCAGTCGAGTCAGAACTGATTTTGAAGAATTAAAGCAGTTCAGAAGTTTAATCAGACTGAACTTGATTTTGATAGTCAGAACTGAATACCAGGTAGGTATCGTTCTTTAATTTATATTATTAGCTGATTTGGTTGTGCCGGATATTCGAATTGGAAATTGACAGGTATTGTCAGATGCACACAATAGTAGATTCAGTACTATTCTGGTAACATGAAATGTGTGATAATTCGAATAGACAGTTTTGATATAAACAGATGAAATCAGTTGTGCCAGAATTTGTATTGAAATGGGTACATCGCTGACAAAGAAAGACAGAAGGATAGAAACCAAGAGATTGATTAACTTGATTATTAATTTCTAAATAGAAATGAGAGTACATTTCTATGGATGGTGTGATGACACTACTGTAATCTTCCCAAGATAGTGGTTATTAATGAACGATTGTTCAAATCTACATAGGTTATATTGTACAGGATGACGTACAAATATGACCAGGCAACTGAGAGGTATGTCAGAAACATGTGTCAGATTGTATTGAATGCCAGAGTTGATTTTATCAGACTGTTATTTTCGTTTGATTTTATACTTTTGGCTGAATGTATAACATGATTTTTTATCTATGATGTATAGATTGACGGATAGTCGGAGTGAACTATCCTGATACTGGAGGATATCCAGGAAATGTAGTGCTGGATTATAGCACTAGTTGACATGATTCATTGTCACTTGGGAATCATTGTACAATAATAGCTATCAGATGAGTATCGAAATAGCTTTAGTCGAGGTATTGTACAATGAGAACTGTGAATTTCCTTCGTATATGAATGATATTACAGTAATGTTTGAGAGCAGATTTGCTAAGATCAGTGATCTGATAAAGAAAATGAAACTGATTCAGAAGAACATGAGGATAGCTCGGAAATGTATATGAACTATGCTAACATCGGACGATGATTGTTGGTATTTGAAGCCAAAGATTGAATATATCTTTGACTAGGATTAGCAAATGTGGTAGCAGATGCCAATACTGATTTGTTATGAATTGGTGAGTGGCATATACGGATGTTGTATAGCCATTGTTCTGAGACTGATTTTATCACAAGTGATTTCGTTGATACGAAGTTATTGTAGTTATATATTTCTCCTTCTTGAATCCGATTTGGTATCTGATATGATTACCGTGATATATGAGTTGTGATTGCTTGTGATTTCGGAGACGAAATCATATCTTAGAGAGGGAGAAATGTAATGCCCGAGATTTAATTATTATAATCAGACGTTGATTAATTGATGTGATTGAGGTTATAAGAACTCAAATGACGAGGCCGGGCATCGGTGCAAGAAAAATAAGATTGTTGTACAGAACTCGTGGCGCCCGAGCGTTGGAAAGAGACCGCCCGAGCGCCAATGCACCATAAATGTGGATTTTGGACAGAAGTTCAGGCGCCCGAGCGGTAGAAAGTTACCGCCCGAGCGCCAGTGTTCCATAAAAACATCATTCGGACAGAACGTGTGGCGCCCGAGCGGTACAATATTACCGCCCGAGCGCCAGTGTGTGATAAGGAAAGATCTTGGGCAGAAACTTCCGCGCTCGAGCGGTAGTTTGTTACCGCCCGAGCGCGAGTCATGAAAAATGTAAAGAAGCCACGTTTGTATGCAGGCGTGAGATGTATATATATATATATATATATAGAAAAGGAAATCGAAAGGAAACTTTGGAAGAAATTATCCTTGAATTTTAGTATCGCGATTGTGCGAAATCCGCCCGTCTGATTTTGAATCCGACTTCAGTACTGAGTCCCTATAAACGTAGGCTACAACTGGACATAAGTTTTGCTACGTTTTGACATGTTTTGAAATTAGACTATTGTCAGAATTGAATAGAATTCATATATGATGTTTTTTTCATGTTAGACATCATAGAATCGAAGTCAGATAGAGAAACAGACTGATTATGTAATTGTTATGATTTCTGGAATCGATTTGACTGAGAATTCATATCAGATATGTATTGTTGTTGAGATTATGACTGATGTCGATATCTATTATGAGTTCTGATATTATATCTGTGATATTCGGACTGACGGGGATTATCGAGACTGTATTGTTATACCGTCGAAATATCAATTGGTTGATATTGATCAGATTCGGTATTGATTTTGATTGGATTGTGATACCGTATGTCGATTGACATTAATCAGATTATGTGTTTTGATTTGAGTATTAATCAGAACAGGTATTGAATTGAAGTGTGTATTGATATTATACCTATTCAACTGTTATTACCAGATTGGGAATGGACCGAGACAGAGTCGGGAATTCTTCTTCTTCTTCAGAGCGAGAAGATAAAGGTATAAATTAATGTGGAGTTGGGATTGCACAACTCGAGTAAGGTTTGGCTCGAGTTTCCCTAAATCACATACTTGATTTTATTGCATTGACATTTGCAATGAATTGATTGATATACTTGTTCTCTTGAAATATAGATGACAGGTGTTAGACGAGTAGTCTTATGACAGAAGTGCCTGATAATGGTGGGATCACCACGGGCACATTGCACGATGTCATGAGATATTGTATTGGCGGAAGTGCCATAGTCTGTCACTGGATAATTGGCTATCGATGTGGATAGAGTTATAGCTCCTTCTATTACTGGTGATCAGTACTGTATCGATGTGGATAGAATTATAACTTCTTCTATTACTGTTGATCGATGTTATATCGATGTGAATAGAAACGGAGTTCTTCTATTTCTGGTGATCGATACTATACTGATGTGGATAGAAACAGAGATTCTTCTATTACTGTTGATCGATGTTATATCGATGTGGATAGAAACGGAGTTTCTTCTATTACTGTTGATCAATACTATATCGACGTGGATAGAACTGAAGTCTTTTCTATTACTGTTGGTCGATATGAAATGCCAATGTCTGGAAACCGGGATCCCTAGGCTAGGATTGAGTCTAGTCTAAAATGTAGAGTCACTGGACTGAGTGACAGTTATATCATATTGTATTGATTAATACTGATTGATGTTCCTGAATATGGTTCATGTTCCTTGTTGTTCCTGATATTTGTACAGGTTTAGAATAGGAGTTATTCTTGATATTGATTATGTTCCTGATTAGGGTACATGTTTAGAATATGATTTATTCTGGTTATTATTTCATGTCATAATTTTGATATGGGATATGATTTTCTGTTATATGCTTTTATATTGTTATATGATTGCATGTATACATGATTTATACTGGGATATTTATATCTCACCGGAGTTATCCGGCTGTTGTCTTGTTTGTATGTGTGCATGGCAACAGGTGGGCTAGGATCAGGGTCAAGAAGAGAACGAGGCTGGACTAGATAGCGTGGAGATCCGGGCTTTGAAGCAACCTAGGATTCAGTACTGATATGTAATTGAACCTAGTTGAATTATTGTAGATAACATCAGATTTGTATGTTTATGTTTAATATGTAATTTGAATTTAATTACATTACATTTCCGCTGTGTATTTAGAAAAAAAAAATTTAGACCCTGTTTATACTAATTGATTAATTAGTCATAATTATGATTTAGAACGAGATTAACGTCCGGGTCCCCACATCTAACCAATTCTGACACTCTTCAGACATCTCAGTACCCCTCAAAATCGTGGGTTGAAACGACTGAAACGTCTTCAACTGTATTTCCATCGGAGTTTCTGATATATCTATCTGTTCAACCGAAGTACTGTCCCGTTCTGGAATTCTTCGAGGAGGTATATCTGCTTATCAAAACATTAGTACCCAAATACTACAAATCTGTTCCAATCTTTCTCTGATCATCTTACTGCTGATCAAGAATCAAATCTGATTCATACTAAATAATACATAATACCAATTCAACTCAGATAATCAGGTACACATGTATTTCAAAGCAGTAAAACATAATCTCATGCTAGCATACACAAAGTCAATCAACATTAAGATAATTCTCATGATAGCAATCACATGCAAGGAAAGAAAACTCAATCGACCCCGCTCATTCTCTTCTATCTCAGTCTAAAGGATCTATCGCTCTGATACCACCTGTTGTGGGGACCCGGACGCTAATCATCTTCTTAATCATCTTTGGGATTTAATTATCAATTAAGATAAACAGGGTCTAAAATTTTTCTTTTTAAAATATAATTGCGGAACGTAATGGAATTTAACTAATATACATCTCAGTATAAAAGTACAATAATGTACAACAATTATTCAAACTAGTCTAAGGTTCAACTACTAAATTTCAATTATTAAACCAAGTCTACATCCAAGTCCGGAATCAACACTCTAATCTCAATCTCTCATCATCCTCTTGTCATGCACACATACAAACAAGACAACAGCCGGATAACTCCAGGTGAGAATAAATCCCAGTATAAACAATGTATACATGCAATTAACTGAATTAACATAAAAGCATGAATTATATCTTTTCACATGTATCATAATCGAACAACATGTATCAATGTTAATCTGTAAATAAAACATGTATCGTAATCTACGAAACATAAATCAATACGGATCTGTAAATCAAATTCTAGTCTCAATATCTAAGACTCGACTCATCTCTCATTCTAATCTAGGGATCCCGGTGAATAAGAACGTAACAAGTCTCCCACCTACTACTACCAGTCGCGGTGGCGGTACGTTCTTATTTCTGGACTTTGGTCTAGCTGTATCGAATAACTACAATAAGAACAATATCTGTATCTTAAGCATATTGATACACCAAACGTCCAGTGCCTTGGCGTATCTACCAAGACTAAGCCTAGTCTGACAATGTGCAATGGATCAGTGACTATACTGTCAAAATCTAACCCCTCTGTCAGTGACTCTTACTCAATAGCTCTCTACTTTCTACTTCTAACTCAATAGAATAAACATAATCATTAAAACACAAAGGTATAAAAACAATACCATACAAGTATGTGGTTTAGGGAAATTTGAGTAGAATCTAACTCAAGTCAATATCCCAGTTAACATCGATTTATACATTTCTCTTCTCGGTCTGATGAATACGAAGTCTTGTATTCCAATCCGTCCATATCAAATCTGACAATGACGATCGTATAAATACAATATCATTATATAACTCAATTCAATATCTGTTCTGATCAATATTCAAATTGAAATATAATCTGATCAATACATAATCTGATCCATATCGGAACAATGTACAATCTAATTCATATCCACGATATCGCAATACAATCAAAATCATGATTGAATTTGATCACTCTAAATCAACTGATGTTTCGACAGCATAATAATACAGTCTTGATAACACCGTCCATTTCAACATCACAGATATAATACCAGAATTCATAATCAGTATCAGTACAATTCATAATCTGAATAACAATACAACTCTGATATCAAATCTCAATCAATTCAACTCTGAAAATCATAACAATTGTATAACCAGTCTATTCTTTAATCTGACTTCAATTATACAATGTTTACTGTAGCAGAAACATCATATCTGATTCTTATTCAATTCTGACAATATCAAAAATTCAAATCATGTCTAAACGTAATAAAACTTACGTCCAGTTGTAACCTGCATTGGTAGGAACTCAGTACCGTAATCGGATTCAAAAACAGATAGACGGATTTTACGTGGTATTCAATTTCTCACCCGAGAGAACTTGGAGCTTTCATCCCTCGTTTCTTTCCTTTTAATCTGAAGGATTGCATGTAGGTATATATATATATAAACACGTTCCTTAGGTAGGAGGCAAGTGGCGTTGTGCATGTTCTTCACATTGCGCGCATATGCACGCACAAAGTCGCGCATATGCGCCGGTAATTCGACCAGCATCCTTTGTTGGCTCGCGCATATGCGCTAATCAATTCCGCGCATATGCGCCAAACATTCTGTTCATTACGCGCATGTACGCCATTTACGTCGCGCATATGCGCGAAAGGTTCTGGACGCTCCGCGCATGTGGGCGCATTCAAGTCGCGCATGTGCGCACATGATTCTGTCTTCCTCGTGCATGTGCGCCAAACTACGTTGCGCATGTGCGCCAATCCTACTATTCACACATAATGTGAATTCTTTTTCGGCTCTCTCGATCTGATCCGTTCCGTTTAAAATCATAGTAATTATCAACAATATTTTATAATAATCATCGCCAAATCCTTTCACATTAACAGGATAAATTTCTTGGGCGTTACATATCTGGTATTGATTGGGGTATATGTTGATATTGTATTTCTCGAATATGTCATGCCAGATTGGTATTGCAGACTTTGAAGATAGAGCAAAGCCGAACCCCGAGAAAATAAAGATATAAATCAATGTTGAACCGGGAGATACGACTCGAGTTAGATTTGACTTGAGTTTCCCAAAACCACATAATTGCTTGTTATTGTTTTAATACCTTTGTATTATTTGAATGTGTATGCCTATTATATTGATTTATAGATAAGCAGAGAATAGAAGACAGATTTCTAGAAAGATTCATGGGCAGATGTGCCTAATCATTGGCATTGGTGCCAAGTCTTCGGAAGATATGTCAAGAAATTAGATATTTGATATATATCAATGTGCGTAGGAGTAGATCGACTCCTATTGCAGATATTCGATATTTGATATATATCGATGTGCTTAGAAGTAGATCGACTCCTATTGCAGATATTCGATATTCAGTTTATATCGATGTGCTTAGGAGTTGATCGACTCCTATTGCTTATATTCGATATAATGTGCCAACGTCCAGGAACCGGGATCCCTAGACTAGATCAGAGTCGAGTCCGAGAGTAAGAGTCATAGAGTTTGATTTATAGACTTGTATTGATTCATGTTTTCCTAGATTCTGGATTACAGTACATGTTGGTTGATACATGTTATTGATAACTATTTATGCTTTCTTATATACTTTTATATGAAATGCATGTATACTTGGTTTATACTGGGAATTATATTCTCACCGGAGTTATCCGACTGTTGTTGTGTCTGTATGAGTGCATGACAACAGGTGGGACAGGATCAGGGTCAAGAAGAGGATGAGGGATTAAGATTAGCATGGAGATCCGGGCCCAGAACTAGAATTGGTTTCGACACTTGATATGTAGTAATTGAACCCTAGTTTGACAGTAATGTATTTTGTACAAGATTTATATCTTTAACTTTTGACGTCTATATCAGATTGATTATGATATATTCCGCACTTGTATTTTAAGGAAAAAAATTTAAGACCCAGATTAATTAAGTGATCCAATTAATCCCAAAGATGATTAAAAAATGAATTAGCGTCCGGGTCCCCACAGCAACAGTACAAATCAGACTGCAACTCGTATTAGAACGCCGTATTTCAGAGTTTACAGTGTACGAATGTCAGAAGAATAACGACGTGGCAATCAACGGATATAAAGATTCAAATATTGTTTAATGTTACGATTGAAGAGAAGCCTATAAATAGGTGAGGAGAGCAGTTGAGAATTAACTCTTGAACAACTAAGTGATCTATCTATTCTCATGCTTGTCGTTACCCTGCTAAAATTATAGCTCTCACTCAGAGAATCAAAAGCTCCCTCTTATTTGATTTATTTGTAGCATTTGAGGCTACCTTTTGATCTTACTAGCACAAACCATTGTATTATTTATTTGATCTTAACTAAATCAGTTGTGGTAAGTCCAGTCGAGAACTGTAAGAAATTTAGTAAACTAAGAGTTTCAGTTTTGGCAGTGTTAATTCCAAAATGAAGTGGGTCTGTACAAGTTTTGAATTGATCAAAGATTTTTAGTGCATATCATATCCTTGTGATAGAAGAGGTGACGTAGGAGTTATTCAATCTCCGAACATCCATAAATCTTCGTGTTATTACTTCAGTCATTTATTATATCTTTTAGTCGGTTTATTTCCGCAACTGTATTCAGTTAAACTGATTGCTATCGAATGACAAGATTCCTAGTATCAGTTTGTCACATAACTGACACTTCTTTCGAAAAGATTCTAAAAATCTTGTAATTAAATCATAAAGCGTAAAATCGTTTTAAAATAACTTAAGCATAAATAAATCCTTGAAAAATCATTTAAAATAAGCTTTGAGCATAAATAAATCATTTTAAAAATAAATTTAATCATCATCATGAATCATATATCATAAAATCATTTTTAATCTTAAGCTTTCAATCATATATCATTATGAGTGAAGTTTGATCCTTGAAAGTGACTAACTTTTATCATTTGGTCGACTGATCAGTCTCCAGCTCCACATGGCCCATGAGGGTGTGCACTAGGCTCCACCATGAAAATACGATCGTCGGGGTCCTCTGAGGCCTTTTCCTATACACGGGATCCCTCTGGGCCTTGGACCATAAACGGGGTCCCTCTGGGGCCTTGGCCCGTATATGGGCTCCCTCTGGGCCTTGGTCCTCACATCATCCCCACAAAATTGTAAGTTCACCGTTCTCAACATAAACCGATCCCCCACAAATTATATATCATATATCATAACTTTTGTCACAGTCAATTCACATCCCTCAAAACATTTTTCCTTTTCTTTCAAAATCATAAAATAAGACAGCTTTCCAAAAATAGCATTTTAAATAGCATAAATTGCACAACTTTACCATAAATCATAAAAATACATATGTTAATCAAAATCATCATTTTAAATCATAAAATATCATTTAAAAAGCATTATGATCCTTCGAGATACTGCCATGTGTTTTCGTATTTTCCTAAGTGTAAAAAGACTTTTTGCCCCTGGACGTAAAAATTCTCGAATATATTTTTTTCTCACTTTTAATGACATGAAATTATTCTAAATAATTTTTTAAGATTAAATATAATTTTACATAATTTTATAAAGTCTAAAACTAGGTTTTTCAATTAATTCTTCATTTAGAGTATTGTGCGGCGATAAAATCTCGGATAAATCTAAAACTTAATATTTTGATACCAAATTTTAAACATAACATTTTTCATTATTTATTCTACCCTTCCAAATCATGAGCCACACTCGTGGAGCCATGGATTCAATTTTTGTCATATAAAATTCAAAATTGACCCTTTTAGGAACGCACTGAGCCATCTCCCAAAATACTCGAGCCACGCCCGAGCCACCTCGAGCCAAACTCTAGCCAACCCACTTAAGCACCCTACTGACCAAGCCCAGTCCCTAGAACCAGATCCTAGCTCGCTCAATGACTCCTGGTCAGAAGCCCTGAAACCTGCATGTGTGGTGCGTGTGACTGTTTGCAAAATCTAAGCCTCCTAACCCAACTAGGACTCTCCCAGCTGTTAAACTATCGACCCCTCTCGACCCTTACTGACCCTAGACCACGCCCAGCCTCTTCCCAGACTAGCCCAAGCCCCTGGACGCGAGCAACAACCTATTTGAACCATCATGACAGCAACCTGCGTGTTTGTGCTTCTTCACGCCCTCTTGAACCAGCGGCCAGCTCGGGCACTCCAGCCCCTGGCACAGCCCTTTCCCATCATCCTTATACCCTATAGGACCTACCTAACCTGCCCAAACCCCAGCAGCGATCCCCTAAACCGTACTGCAACCCTGCACAGAAACAAGAGCTGCTCACGCCCCTTCCCTGCGCTCCCATATTTTTGCTCTGCCCTCGCTAGACCAAGCCACTCCCCTGAACCCAGCCCTTCCTAACCCTCACTGTACCATCCTAAGCCATCTTCCAGACCACCTATCCCAACCCCAAACCAAGCCGCAACTCCCTGTACAGTAGCCTAACACGAGAAGAGCTTGGGGAAAGTCCTAGCTTCTGTGGACTCTTCGTTAGCCTGAACAACGAGTCCTAGCCATGCTAGGACTCTTCCTAGAACATAGCCACAACCCTTAGGACCCAACTCCCGACCCTGGACGAACCCCAAGCCCCCATGCAAACAAGCCGAATCCTACATCAAAACATGCATGAAATTGTTCATAAAAGACCCTCGGCCATCTCCTGTCTTCCCCTTCGGTTCCAGCTTGTTTTTATTTTATTTTATAATGTTTTGATTATATTTAAATCATATAACATCCTACCTTGGAAGCTTATCATTGGATTCAAAAATGTTTTATATAAAAGCGTAAAAACGACATATTTTTTGGAAATAAATGTTTTACCGTAAAAATTATCGAATACCTATTTTTTTAAGCATAAAAAATTTAAAACACACATATTATGATGTGTATGATGTTTAAAAGAGTTTATAAAATGTGTCTTTGCGTTTATAACGATCGATTAATCGATCTTCGGCGAGGGTGCGACATTAGACGACCGGACGACGAAGAACACAAGCTTTGCTTTCCTCTTATTTTCAAAAATCTGAATTATGTGTTCAAGCTGTTTCACGGCTGATGGAGGCTGAATTATGAGGTTTTAAGACTTAATAGTACCCTTATTTATAATTTAATTAACAATTTAAATGGGCTTTGGTTTTGGGCTTGTATGCTTAAAGGTAATTGGACCTACTTAAATTAATTAAATTTGGTCCAATAACACTTAATTAATTAAATAATAAAAGTTAATAAAATAATTTTCCATAAAATAATATTTTTGATCTTTTAAAACTCCTTGTTTGCCTAAAACCGGTTTCCCGAGAAAAATCGAGCTCGACTCGTAAAATAATTCGAACTCTAACATTTTTAGGAAAATTAAATCATATTAGGAAGCCTTGCCATTATTTAATGAAAAATAATTATTTTTGTCTTGTTCTTCCTGTGTCTTCTTTTCCCTGCCTATTATCGAATATTTGGGTAAAATCCTTAATTTCATGAAATCAAGTCATATTATCAATTAATTATGCAATCATGCTTTTCATCATATAATAAATATCATGCAAGTATTTAAAAATAATTAAATAAAACAATTAGGCAATTAAAATAATTTTTTATGCATGTGGTTTACGTAGGTTGATTTTTCGGATGTTACACTGGCCCTGCCTCTGCCTCCTCTGCATGCATCACATAGGCCCTGCCGTTGTGGGGCCCCTGATCTTAGGGCAATCAGCTGCCTCATGTCCCTCTTCTTTGCATACGAAGCATCTGAAGGTGCCTCACATGCATTTGCCGTAGTGTAACTTGTTGCACTGCTTGCACGGCTGACCCTCCTCCGGCTTAGGAGACCCTGGTGCCTGTGGTGGCCACTGCTGTTCGGGCCTCTAAACTGTCCCTAGGGATTCTGCTGCCCCTGATGACTCGGTGGCCCGCCCTGCGAACTGCTTCTTCTGTGGTTGTGAGCTAGACTGGGCCAGATGCCTCTTCCGCTGCATCTCTATATCAATGTCCTCAGAGCCTGATCCGCCTGTAAAGCACAAGCGGTGGCCTAGTCATAGCTCGCCGGTCTCATCAGCATAACGTATCGGTACAAAGTGGGTCTTAGACCATCCATGAAATGCCTCAACTTCTGAGCGGCATCTCTCGCAATAAGGGGCACACAGTGATAGCCCCTGTAGAACTTCCTGATAAATTCTGCCACAGGCGAGTTCCCTATTGGAGACTAATGAACTCCATCGTCAGGCGACCCATGAGATCATCTGGAAAACATTTAATGTATAATATATCTCTGAACTGGCACTAAGTGAGGGTAGCGAAATCCACCCCATGACCGGCTCCCTCCCACCAAAGCGACGCGTCATCTCTCAGCATGTAAGTGGTGCACCTGACCCGGTCGCCATCCCTCATCTGCAGATACTTAAAATGTAGCTCCAAGGATCGAATCCAACCCTACACCACAAAAGGTTCACTGGTACCCCTGAACTCCTTCAGGTTGAGCCATCTGAACTGCTCATATATATATGTCTGGGGTCGGGGATCCTGCTGTGCCTTTTCCATCAGTCTAGCAATGCCCTTGAGGATTCGAGTAGCTGCGTCCCCTAACGGTGGCAGTGGTGGTTGGAGGCCTCTATCGTCTCCAATAGTATCACCATGTCGGCCAGTGCTAGGGGCGCGTCTGGGAGGCACAATATCTAAAGATAGTCCAAATTCTAAACGTAACCCATCATGAAATTTAATCTACTTTTCAAAACATTTTAAATCATGTAAGTAGCTAAACATGTACTGTGAATTACTGTAAAACGTGTATCAGGTAATCATGCAGGTGATAACAGAAGTTTTTTTAAAACATTAAAAATCAAACTAACTTACAGACTCGAGTCTTGAAGACTGAGCTGCAAAAGTTGGCGGTGGCACAACCCTATACAAGACCCTTGCTCTAATATCAACTATAACGTCTACTACTTAAAATGCTACTAGAAAATAAATTTTTTTTGTAAGCTCAGTTTTCTAAAAATATATTTTTAAACATGCATGAAATATTAGCTGAAGATTACACATTTTTTAAAATAAATGAAATTCAAAAACAGATAAAAAAATATTGCAGTTTAAATATCACCAAATCTTCAACCCTAGAATTACGTTAAAAATAAAACAAATATGAAACAAGTAAAAATCCTGGCAACCACCAACACAGTAAAAATGAACGAGTATGAAAATATCCATCTACTCCTAATCTCAAAACATAATGTGCGGACAATACGGTTCTCGGGTTCGCGTGCGCACATCCAACTCTGCCTACTCAGTCTTCGGCACCTCCAATCTCCTGATCATAATGCTCACCTGCATCATTAATGTGGGGACCCGGGCTCTAATTCTTTTTCTTGGGATTAAATGGATCATTATTCTAAACGTGGGTCAAATTTTTGCTTTTTACATTAACTCAAATGTAACGAAACAACATCAGTTCTTTATTTATTTTACAACATACAAACATAATATACATGTCTTATTCTGTATGTACTCAACTGACCAGTATTAAAAGACAATACATAATAAAAGACAACTACTGGTCCATCTGCTACGCCCGTGATCTCCACGCTATGTCCATCGCTCATCTCTGTCGTGACCCAGATCCTGCCCCACCTGTTGTTATGCACACATACAGACATAACAACAGCCGGAAAACCTGTGAGAACAAATCCCAGTATAAACATGTATACATGCAATAAAACAATCAAAAACATGAAACATGCTAATATGAATGTCATTCATATATAATCATGCAATGCGAGTTTAATCATGTCTAGATGCGACTCGACTAGAACTCTAGGGATCCCGTTGTGAATAAGACGTCACTGGCTGTCACCTACCCTACCAATCGTGGTGTTGTACGTCTTATTCCTAGACTTCGGCCTGATCTGTATCCGCGTCTACAATAGGGGCGGTGATCTTCCCCTAAGCTGTGATATCGCCGAACATCTAGTAGTCTGCCTGATCTCCAGACTGCCCTATCTTAAAGCATGAAT
The DNA here is from genome assembly GCF_022965805.1 of Primulina eburnea. Classification (NCBI taxonomy): domain Eukaryota; kingdom Viridiplantae; phylum Streptophyta; class Magnoliopsida; order Lamiales; family Gesneriaceae; genus Primulina; species Primulina eburnea. The sequence goes on from NC_133118.1 coordinate 20,974,336, forward strand.
ACAAAATCTGTAAACAAGCATAATACAATGCTACATGATCTGTAAACAAAGTATAGAAAGATCTGCATACAAGTTCTATAAACAAATCTATAACAATCATAATCATATCAAGGTATAAACAATAAAACAAGTATGTGATTTTGGTTGGGAAACTCAAATGTAATCTCATTTGAGTCGTGATTCCCCAAACAAAACATGTACTATACCTTTCGTCGTAGAATCGCTGTCACGGTCGTCAGTACGAATCTGAAATGGAAATGTGGATACGCACTCTATCAATTTCTAATCTAAATCAACACATAACCAAGTTACTACGTGATCTCGATACAATTTGACGGCATAACGACATGATTTCTCAATACCGATCAGTCCAACTCACAGCATATAGTAATACATCTTAATTCTCAACCCATAATCATCATCATAGTCATATGATACAATCCAAAATCTGCATAATTTAGTTCTAAACATGCTGGAATTCCTAATAAATGCATACGATGCTATTTCTTCGATTCGTTTTCGAGTATATGTTCAAAATCATCACCAGAACACATATCTATGAACATATTAAAGTTTCCCCAATCACCATATTCCAAATCATGCTTGAATTGAAAGAAACTTACGTCACCTTGAAGCCCTTGACGCGAGGAGCAAGAATCTCAACTCGGAATGAAAATCGAATGGCTAAATCTTGCACAAAATCAATTTTAATAAGAAAGAAGCCTTGTTCCCTTTTCCTGAGCTTCCCTCGAGTTCCAGCATCTGAAATAGGTGAAATGAAGACACCTATATCATCTTTGCATGGCAAGAGCAGGTGTCCTTATTTTCCAAGTTCCACGCATGACCGCAGGTGCGGTGACTTAAGGAGCGCGGGTGCGCTGTGCCCACGGCAGTTCTTTTATTTTTCACAATGCATCGATCGCGGGTGCGGTAAAGTTGGGACCGCGGGTGCGATACCCCTACGGTATTTACACCGCGGGTGCGGTATGGTTAAGACCGCGGGTGCGGTCTTGCTTCGCACCAAATCTTATTTTCCCTCTTTACACCGCGGGTGCGGTGCTGTCTTATACCGCAGGTGCGGTATGGCTTCGAATTATTATTGCATAATTCTACATTTCAAGCCAAACTTCTCCATCTCTTATTTCTTATCTCTATGCCCATTATTCCTAGCATATCTATTCATTCAGAATGATCACTCGGTGTTTTAGGCATTACAATTAACAACTAGTGAGTCTAAATACTCAACACACATGTAACGTTATAGCAAGTACATATACATAACATGCAACAATGAAAAGTAAAATAATCAAAATACATTTCATGATCTTAAAAAGTCGTATGCATAATCATAACCTGTCGAGCATACACATTTTCGTAACGTACTCATCATATCAACATAAATGTGTTCATTTCCTTAATTTGAATTCCGTTCATTAGTTGTGACTTTCGTATAATCGTATTAAGCGATGGATCCATCTACGCAAAACCATGGTATCAGGCGGCAGGGATATCAGCGACACTCTCATCGGTCAACAGAGCTCGTATCATTGTATTAGCCAAAACCAAGTTCCATCCTTCAAAACATGTCATCATATTCATCACTCAATAAAATAATGTATATACGTAAATTTTCCTTAAAATCAGGCATGCAACGTATTTTCATATTTACATAAAAATTCATTTTCGTGATAACATAAACATTTAAACAAGTTAAATCGTGTTTATGGCGTTGTATGACTAAAAACTCGACCCGTGTGCAAAATGACCATTTTACCTCTGGAAAACCCTAATTGACCATTTTACCCATGGAACTCAAAATTTCAACGGGAAGCTTACCAAACTCCTCAAAACACCTCAAAAAATAATAATAAGAATTTCTTAGATGTAAACCCGAGCTCTTTTCAAAACTTATTCGATTCGTTTTCAAACTTGGACCCGGGTTCCCATTTTTAACCCGAATCAACCCGAAACTTAACCAAATATTTTTCCAACTTAAACCGTGACTTGAACCTACTGAACCAGCTCCTAAACCACTCATTTCAGACCTCTTAGGGCCTACAAACCATGCCTGAAAGTTTCAGGAATTTTCCAGCGCACACGCCACGAAACCCTAGTTGCGTCTATACTCTGATTCCTCGACTCTAGCCCAAACCAAGGAGGACCAGCCCTGAACCAACCCTACCTAGCCCACCTCGGGACGCTCTTGGACTGACCTAACCCAAGTTTATAGCCCATGCATGCTGCAAGGCGTAAACACCCCAGAGCCACCAAAGAAACTCCACCCGCGACAAAACTTGATCCCTCACACTCGATCGGCTTCCTGAACCATTCCAGCAGCATTAGAGCCATCCTCGACCACGACTCAGACCCACCAGGGTCTGGTCCAAGGTTAGGAATGGTCCATGCACTTCCGGCTTACTCACTTCCCCCGATCTAGCCAACCCAAGCCTCAAATAGTTCCCAACCATCGACCTACCCTTCATCCCAACCAAACCCTTGACTCCATTCCTTAAACACGGTGATCCTCAAAGATGACAGCCCCCTAGCAACCCAATTCGGAAAATCCATTTCACAAGAATAACAAAAACGTGAGTATGAGTCAAGAAAATGCATATTTTGTGTCAAACCTTTGCAAAAACCGTACCACAAGATAAATCAAAGCATTCTCCATGAAAATACATATACATCAACATATAAATGGTGTAAATGATGAGAAAAGAGTTACATGGCGTGCCTTAATATTTGTGTGCTCAAAAACATGAAGATATGCGCGTAGGACTTGCACCGGAGAGTCGGGGAAGGAAATCTTTTTGAAACCTAGGGAGAAAATCGAGAGGCTGCTAGTTTTGGGGCGAGGCTGCTGAATGAGGGAGGGGCGGCCAAGGGTGTGTATTAGGTTTAGGTTTTGATTATGTATTGTTTAAGTAGAAAATTTTAAGCATAAATGGGCCCTTAATAAAAGTTAAATGGATTCAAAGGATTTTGGGCCCATTAAGCACTAAAATAACCCATCAATCCCAATAACACTCCCGAAAAATATTTCTTTTAGGTACGTTTTGAAAATATTTCCCGAACCCTCTAAAAGTTCCTCGATTCGCTAAATTTTGCGTACCGGTTATAAATATGACCCGGCGAGTAAAAAATACCCAACCAAGGCTCAAGTTCGAAATCACACTTAAAAAACCTCATTTAAATTATTTAAATTAATTACTCAATAAAAATATTTTTCCTGCTTATCCCCGGTCTCTGTTACTCGTTCGAGCGCGAAATACAAATTAGAACCCTAATGCATGAAACTTTAACAAACAATGAAACAAACCCCTAGCCACGCAATAATCATGCATTATATGCATAAAAATCAATAAACACATTTTTTAAATGAAAACCTAAATTGCATGTCGTCAGGTTACGTTGTTCGAATTTCCTAGACCTTACAATAATACTCAACAAAACACAGTGCAATGTCATTAGATTCAGTCAAAGTAGTGCCATCTGTTTGTTAATAGATACAATGGAATTTCTATTATTATGTCTCTTGATAGTGCATCTGTTTCCATGTTGTGCATATTTAAGCTTCTGTGCTACAAACAACTTTTCAGCTTCTAGAAAAAATCGTGCTTTTTTTCCCCTTCTTATATTGATCTATCGTAACCCCCGATTTCAACATTGAATATTTCATGTCGTCAAGCTCTTGCTTAGCAGTGTTTGCTCGTTGAGAAATATGACTGAACTTATTGAGGTTAAAATTCTTCAAAGGTTGTTCTAATCAAGTCTGTATTGTGAAGTGCCATGCCCTTGAAAAACTCGAAATCATTTAACCAAATTCATATGCTCATCACTTAGAGCCACATGTAAAGAACTTGAAAGGTTTGTTTATCCGTGTATTTTGCTCTAGTGAGGTCACCAAAATCATAGCATGATCCGACACACAATCTAGGGCTACAAATTCTGCTACGCCACCTAAATTCGAAGTGTTCTAGCAATGTTTTACTAGAACCCGATCCAATTTACTACAGACTGTAGGTCTCATCCAAGTGAAGTAAAATCCAATAGATCTAAGATCCACCAAGTCATGTAATGTCACACAATTTACAAAACCTTGAGTCTCATAATTCTTTACTACCAAGCCTCATTTATTCTCGGCCGGAGAAAGTATATTATTAACGTCACCCAAAATTATCCAAGGTAGAGAACAAGACGCCCCAAACACTTTCAAATCCTCACATAGTGTTCTTCTCTGTACAATTGTGTTAAACACATAATCAAGAGAAGCCAAAAACATCATTTTCTTCTTTAAACAACTGATGCGAACATGAATAGATTGTTCTTTTGAATAAATAATGCTTAAATCCAATAGAGAAGTAATCCATAAAACTAGAATACACTCTTTTGCATTCAGTGAGAAGTTATTAGTAACATTCATACCTGAGAACCAAGTAGTAATGAGTTTTTGCAATTCACTATCCTTAAAATTTGATTACAAAATGCCAAAAATATTGATCTTGTGATGCTAATAAAGGATTGAACACTCCTTTGCTTTAGAGGCTTTTGGAAGCCCCTGATGTTCCAACAAGCTAGCTTCAATGACAACTCGAGGCAATTTCGGGTTACCGCCCTTCTTTCTTCCCAAAAAATCTCACTTCCTTAGCAGTGTTTTTCAAGCTCAAATACTCGGTTTCACATGATCTCGATTCTTCCATTCCTCCGAGGAATACTGCCCTGTTTTTTGTTCTTACCCTTCAGCTGCCCATCCATTTTCTAGGCTTTCTTATTTTATTTTTATTTTTTTGTTGTTGACCATCTCAAATCCATCTGTGACTATATCAACACCTACAGAATGATCTTCAGCTGCAATGGCTTCTTCAACCATCGGTATTTTTCCTTTATCTACTATCTCTGTATTCAAAGTGGGAACATGGCTCTCCTTTACAGCTGTGTTCTGTAAATCTGGTGCACTAGCAGAAGAACCAACCAACTATTTATGCACATCTTGTATATCATTAGTAGCCGGAGTTCTAGAAGTAGGGAGAGAAGGGGTGTGATTGTAAGGTTTTCCAACCTTTGATCTTTTCCGAGAATTTCCCTTCCTCCAGGCAACACTACGTGATCTACTGTGCTGAATGTTACCAGCAGTATTGATTAAATCCTTTGCCAAATCGGCGTGCCTTACAATGGCTCGGGAGGTTCCAATCTTCCGGGCAGCTCATATGCCAGCGAGGACAGCCTCGTATTCAACTTCGTTGTTGGTGACCCGTCAATCGATTCTTAGGGTCAAATTGATCATTTCTCCTGAGGGTTCTATCAACACCACCCCGACTCCGCATCCATCCAGACTTGATGCTCCATCCATGAAAATTCACCATACTTCTTCTTCGCCCATCTGAATCATTTCTGAAAGCAAATCCGACAAGGCTTATGCTTTAATGGCAATCTGGGGCTTGTATTCAATATCATACTCCCCTAGCCCCACTGTCCACTTTACCATCCTACCAGAGAACATCAGGGTGAGTCATGATCCTCCCAGAGGGCTGTTTGTGAGAATACCGATTGGATGAGAGAGAAAATAGGGCTTCAACTTTCGAGCAGTCGCTATCAAAGCTAGAGCTATCTTCTGCACCTCACTATATCTGAGCTCAGCTCCTCTAAGAGCGTGGCTGACATAATATAAAAGCTTCTGGTCGGAACCCTCCTCCCGGATAAGCACAGAACTAACAGCGTACTCTGTGGTGGATAAGTAAACAAATAATTTTTCCCCGGGCTGAGTCTTTACTAAAATTGGAAGTTCTGCTAGATGATTCTTGAGATCCTAGAATGCTCGTTCGCATTTTTCATCTCAGCCAAATTTTTAGCTTTCTGCAAGAGCTGGAAGAAAGGATAACTCCTATGCGGAGACCAGGAGATGAATCGGGAAAGAGCAACAATTCTCCCAGTTAACTTTTGTACCTCCCGGATAGAACGAGGGTAGGGCATATTGAGCACCGACTTGAGTTTTTGAGGGTTCACCTCAATTCCCAGATCTGTAACTAGGAAACCTAGAAACTTACCAATTTTTACCACGAAGAAGAATTTGGCCGGGTTGATCTTAATCGCATAGGACACAAGCGTAGCAAACGTCTCCTCCAAGGCAGGGATGAAACAAGAAATCTGCTGGGACCGTCTCCCCATTCTTCCCTTTATCTTCCCTTCTTGCCTTCTTCTGATCCTCCCTGACCGTCTCCCCATAGCACTTTGGGAAGATGGTTGATCTCCCCTTACTTCTCCAACCCTATTTCCATCTGGAAATTTTATCTTTTGATGGTAGGTGGAGGCTACGGCTTTCAATTCATTCATAGTTGACCGACCAAAGATAATATTGTACGATGACAGGCATCCACAACTATGAAAGTAGTCGTGAAAGTTTTTCTTAGTTTCCAGGTACCAAGGTTAACTGCAAAATTATCTCTCCTTCTGGGTACACGGCATGACCAGCGAAACAAAAAAAGGCTGTTACTACTGACTCCAACTGGTACCCCTGTAAATCCATATGCACTGGGGCTTCCTTGAATATGACATTAACAGAGCAACCTGAATCTACAAAGACTCTCATTACGTCATAGTTAACAACGCGGGCCTGGATCACTAGAGCGTCATTATGGGGAATGCTGACTCCTTGGAGATCATCCGGGCCAAAGCTGTTGGTCAACTCAATCCTCCTTTCTCCTTCCATTTCCAAACAATCTCTCCTGCCTCGTGCTTTTTGGGCCCGATTAGAATCACCATCCGTGGAGTCACCGGAAATCATTTTTATTATACCTAAGGGAGAATATGAGGCCTTCTTCCGTTCTGGCTCCTGGTTTTTTCTTCCACTCGAGGCACCTCGCGAACCAACATGTGAGCTAGGCCCTGGATGTTGAGTTGACCATGGTGGCAATCTTACTATTCTGTTTGATGGGATGTGCTCTGTGAAAGGGGATCGGTTACTGTGCCGGTAGCGCAACGGATATTTCAAAAATCATATTTTATAAGGAAGAAAACCGAGAACCTATTAGTGGTGTAACAAATATAAGAACACCAAAAATATGTCATATATAGTGTGTTTAGAAAATATACCTATCAATCTTAAAATATTGATGATGGCTCCAACTTAGTTGTCAAACAACTAGAGCGTCATTATGGGGAATGCTGACTCCTCGGAGATCATCCGGGCCAAAGCTGTTGGTCAACTCATTCCTCTTTTCCCCTTCCATTTCCAAACAATCTCTCATGCCTCGTGCTTTTTGGGCCCGATTAGAATCACCATCCGTGGAGTCACCGGAAATCATTTTTATTACACCTAAGGGAGAAGATGAGGCCTTCTTCCGTTCTGGCTCCTGGTTTTTTCTTCCACTCGAGGCACTCGCGAACCAACATGTGAGCTAGGCCCTGGATGTTGAGTTGACCATGGTGGCAATCTTACTATTCTGTTTGATGGGATGTGCTCTGTGAAAGGGGATCGGTTACTGTGCTGGTAGCGCAATGGAAGTTTCAAAAATCATATTTTATAGGGAAGAAAACCGAGCACCTATTAGTGGTGTAACAAATATAAGAACACCAAAAATATGTCATACATAGTGTGTTTAGAAAATATACCTATCAATCTTAAAAGATTGATGATGGCTCCAACTTAGTTGTCAAACAACTAAGCTCTTGAAGGGATGAGTTGATCTACAAGCTTTCTCCTTTCCTTCAAAATTAGGCCCACCACTTGCTAGCTAGAACCCTTCTTACTTTGCACTAGAAAAATAAGAAGATTTTTCTTTGAGAAGTTATTTCTTTCCTCAACAATTGAAGAAGAAATATGAGAGAAAAATTGAAAGGAAACTAGCTCAAGGTTTCGACCAAGTGAAGTGAGAATGGGGAGAGGGATGACTAGTCTTGGTTGTGTAAAAAGATGAAACACTTTTAGCATGCCAAGCCTTGGAGATTGAAAAAGTAATCTCCAACCCTTCACCTCTCATGCATGCAATGTTATTTGATTGTTAACAATTAAAAATCCAAGGACTTAATTTCATTATCTCAAACAAATTTGAGACTAATTAAACATTACTTGAACTTACTCAAGTCACTAGTTGAATAATTATTTTACTATTGGGCTCTACAAGACCCAATATGATTTAATTAATTCAACACTTGAATTAATTTTATTATTTGGACTCTACTAGGCCCACTAGTGTTTAATTAATTCAACACTTGAATTAATTTAATTTAGTCCATAATAATGTTTATGAAAATCAAAATTTTCAAATAGATTATTTATTTGGTCAATTTTTAATTTAGGAACACTTCCACAAATTAAAAGTTACATTTCGCTCATAGAAGTCATACTTCTATTTTTCCTTATGCATATAAACTCCTTTATAAGCTGTTCAACACATTGAACTATTTTACTTCTCAACGGGATCTAGAAAGCTAGTACTTGTGTGGCCCTCAATGGTTCATTGATACAACTAGCTTTGGGTTCACATCTCCATGTGATTCGGACTAAACATGTCCTTATACGAGCATACCCCAATTGCTCCATTCTTAATTATCAACTCCTTGATAACAAGAACGTCAGAACTCAAGTCTGATAGTACCCAACCAACCATGTTAAACGCCTAGAAGCATCGGTTACATGATTCCCTAGGTATCAAATGATAGTGCCTGCAAGAACCATTCAATTATGGTTAGCGTACAGTGTGGTCCCTTCAACTCATATATCCCGACCGATTCGACAACCATTGGTATATCGAGAGTTGTCAATGAATCGATACTATGTGTAATGTTGTAGTTGCATCGATGGTGTAATCTATGAAACCCCTTTCATAATTACCACAATACTCTGATCAGAAATTTCAATCTACATACACATGATATCACATATGATATCCATACCCGAAGGTAAGCGGTGAATCCCCGACTACAATGCATCGACTCCTATATGTTTCGACAAAACACCCAACCCTGCCACCTGATGACCCTATGAGAGTCGATAAACAAGTCAAAGTGCAATGCTATCACATAGAGTCTAAATGTTGTCCCGGGTCATAAGTACTAATGGTGTACAACCATAAACTAGGACGTTTCCATTCGATAAGTGAGAACCACTTGGAAAGTCCTTTATGGAAGGTTGTTCAGTGCACTCTACTATGAGCACCTATTTACATGTTCGGACATCACAATGTCCCCTACAAATGAAACATGGTACTCACATCGCAGATACTAGTCTCGAACTCGAGCGGCCTATATCCTTCTTAGCGGCGGCTGAATCGACTAGGAACTATTTACAATATACAGTATTCCAAATATGAGTTTCTTGATACTCATCATATGAGCATCTCATATTCTTTCTACTATTTTTATATTCAAGGACTTTATCTATGCAACTAGCATGGGTATACAGATAAAGAAGTGCCAAAACAATAATTTCAAATATAATTAAAATATATACTGTTTATACATAGAGTTTCATTGTGAACACTCGATCAACACTTGGCTCGACGTGCACCTACTCTAACAATCTCCCACTTGCACTAGAGCCAACTACCCATATGCTTCAAACCCATCGATTTGCGATTCTTCTCGAATAATGGTCCGTGTAAAGGCTTAGTTAGCGGATCAGCAACATTATCTACGGAGCCGACTTTTTCGATCGACACTTCTCCTCTTTCCACAATCTCTCGGAGGATGTGGTACTTTCTCAATACATGTTTTGACTTCTGATGAGACCTCGGCTCCTTTGCTTGAGCAATGGCTCCCACGTTGTCACAAAACACCGGGACAGGAGCAACTCCATTAGGAATGACGCCCAACTCTTGGACGAAATTCCTTATCGAAACAGCCTCCTTTGCTGCAGCTGATGCAGCAATATATTCTGCCTCAGTGGTGGAATCCGCTGTACTGTCTTGCTTGGAACCCTTCCAAGAGACAGCAGCACCATTGAGCATGAATATGAATCCAAAGGTTGAATTCGAGTCATTGATATCTCTTGGGAAGCTAGAGTCGGTATAGCCTTCCAATTTCAGTTCTCCACTCCCATAGTCCAAGAACAATTTATTGGTCCTTCTCAAATACTTGAGGATGTCTTCCACAGCTTTCCAATGTGGAAGACCAGGGTTCGATTGATATCTACTCACTACACATAGTGCAAAAGTCACGTCAGGACGTGTAGATATCAACCCATACATGATGCTACCAATCGCAAATGCATAAGGAATTCTTGTCATCACCGCTATCTCTGCATCAGTCTTGGGAGACATAGACTTGGATAGGGACACGCCATGACACATTGGTAGATGTCTCTCTTGGACTCATCCATCTAGAACCGCTTCACGATGGTTTCAATGTATGTGGACTGGGTGAGACCAAGCAATATTTTTGATCTATCTCTATATATCTGTATTCCTAATACAAAAGATGCTTCACCCAAGTCTTGCATCGAGAACTTACTCGCTAACCATATCTTAGTTGATTGCAACATTCCTACATCATTCCCAATGAGTAGAATGTCATCAACATACAGCACCAGGAATGTCACAGCACTCCCACTGACCTTCTTATACACACAGGGTTCCTCAAGATTCTTAGTAAAACCAAACTCTTTGATTGTACTATCGAATCTAAGGTTCCAACTCCTAGATGCCTGCTTTAGACCATAAATGGATCTTTCAAGTTTGCATACCATATGCTCACTTCCGACAGATGTAAACCTTTCAGGTTGAGACCTGTAAATCTCTTCCTTAATATCCCCATTAATAAAGGTTGTTTTGACATCCATCTGCCATATCTCATAGTCATACCATGTAGCTATGGCTAGCAATATCCTTATCTACATGAACATCGCAACTGGAGAAAAGGTTTCCTCAAAGTCGACTCCTTGTCTTTGAGTATATCTTTTTTCCACCAGTCGTGCCTTGAAGGTCAATACCTTCCCATCCGCCTCAAGTTTCCTCTTGTAAATCCATTTACACCCTATGGGAACAATTCCCTCAGGTGGATCCACGAGATTCCACACTTGGTTCGAATGCATGGAATTCATCTCAGATTCCATTGCTTCAAGCCGCTTGGATGAATCGGCATCAGATAATGCTTTCTTGAAGGTCCTTGGATCACATCCATGGTTAGGCTCATCATGGCCCTCTTCAAGAAGCAGACCATACCTCATAGGTGGTCTCGAGACTCTCTCGGATCTTCTAGGAGCTTGTATCTCCTCTTTTGGCTATTCGGGTGTGGGTTCTATAATTGTGGGTGTCTCTCGAACCTCTTCGAGTTCTATCATCTTCCTTTTTTATCCAATAGAAATTTCTTTTCCAAAAAGGTTGCATTCCTAGAAACAAACACTTTTGTTTCTTGGGGATGATAGAAGTAGTATCCAACTGAATTCTTTGGTTATCCCACAAAGTAACATAAAATGGATCGACTATCCAATTTATCTCCCACTATCTGCTTCACATAAGCAGGGCACCCCCATATTCTAAGATAAGAATATTTGGGTGGCTTACCCATCCATATCTCATATGGTGTCTTATCAACTGCCTTTGAATGGACATTGTTCAACAATTGTGCTGCTGTCTCAAGCGCATATCCCCAAAAGGATGGCGGCAAATCGTGAACCCCATCATAGACCGAACCATGTCAATCAAAGTCCGGTTACGACGCTCCGAAACACCATTCAACTGTGGTGTAGCAGGCGGAGTCCATTGCGAGAGAATCCCATTCTCCCTAAGATACTCTTGGAACTCGGCACTCAAGTACTCACCACCTCAATCCGATTGAAGTGTCTTGATGCTTCGTCCCAACTGTTTCTCTACTTCACTTCTGAATTCTTTGAACCTTTCAAAGGCTTCAGACTTGTATTTCATCAAATACACATACCCATACCTCGAAAAGTCATCGGTAAAGGTGATGAAGTAGGCATGTCCATGCTTAGTGGTGATGCTAAGCGGACCGCACACATCGGTATGGATCAAATCCAATAATTCTTTGGCTCGCTCCACATGGCCTTTAAAGGCAATTTTGGTCATCTTTCCTTTCAGACAGGATTCACAAGTCGTTAGAGCATTAATATCAGACATATCAAACATGCCTACTCCCACTAGTTTGTTAATCATTCTTAGGAAAATATGTCCTAATCGAGCATGCCATAATTGTGCCGAATTTAGAGTATCTTGTTTTCGCTTGTTTGTTGTTGTTATTGCTTGGACATTGTTTAGTGGAATATCTTTGTATTTTAAGGTGTAGAGATCGTTTTCAAGTTCTCCAGTACCAATTAAACATTCATTCTTTTAAATGTTGCAAACACCTTTGCTAAATAAATAAGAAAATACATCTTTATCAAGCATAGAAATGGAAATAATGTTTTTACCAAATCTGGCACAAACAAAACATCTCTCAAAATAAACTTAAAATCCTTGTTCAACAATAAGTAAACATCTCCTACGACTTTGGCAGAAACTCTTGCTCCATTGCCCATCCTCAAGAAGGTCTCACCTTCCCTAAGCCTCCTACTTCTTCCCATCACCTGCAAACCATTACAGAGATGTGAGCCACAGCCGGTATCCAATACCCAAGAAGTAGAGTTAATTGAAATGTTTACTTCAATATAGAACATACCGTTTCCAGAACTCTTCTGGGCAAGATATTCCCCTTCAATTGCCCCTCCAATGTCCAGGCTTCTTGCAATGATGACAAATATGGCTGCCACAGCGGGAATCAGAGTCTGTCTCTTCAAGGGCACGTTCTTCTTGGGACGTTGGAAAGAACGCTTCTTTCCCTTCCCAAGTGGACCGGGCTTCGTACCAGATGAAGAGCCCACATAAAGAACCGGCTTTTCTTTCTTGATGGTGGACTCAAAGGTCACAAGCATGTTCACCAACTTCTCAAGGGTCGGCTCCATCTTGTTCATATTGAAATTCACCACAAAAGGATCAAACGAGCTAGGCAGTGACAAGAGCAACACCTCGGTGATCAACTCCGAAGGCAACATCAGATCCATGCCAACGAGCTTGTCCACAAGCCCAATCATCTTCAGGCCATGCTCATGGACCGAGGCCCCATCTCGCATGCGCAAATTGATCAGCTCCTTGACGGTAGCATGCCTAAGAGGTCAAGTCTGCTAACCAAAGAGATCCTTGAGATGCAAATGAATGTCAGCAGCATTCTTTGCATCCTCAAAATACCTCTGTAACTCATCATTCATAGAAGCCTGCATATAACACCTGGCTTTCAAGTCATGGTCACACCAATCCTTGTAAGTCTGCAATTCCTCAGGAGTGCTGCTAGTCAAAGCCACAACAGGGGGCGACTCAGTCAGTGTATATGCAATCTTTTTCGAGTTCAAGACGATTTTCAGGTTTCTTAGCCAAGTGAGGTAATTAGTTCTGGTTAATACGTGTTTTTCGAGTATAGCAGACAGCGGATTGCGAATCGTAGACATTGTCAAAAATGTACTGAAAAGTAAACAGATAAATGTTAGTGACTATTTTAAAATATTTAGTAAGATATAAAGTATAGATTTTAACTTTATAAATTTTTGCTCCTACTGTTTTGACATTTTCACTACCCTGTAGTGAAAACAGGAAACTCCTTTCCTCAGTAGGTACGCAAGGTTCAATTGGCGAATTATGATCCCGAATAATATCAGCCAATCACAATTCCTAAAAGGTAGTTTCCAATTGCATCACCATACAACACTCTACGTAAACTTTTGTCTCACATTTGATTAGGACCCAATAATATGACGTCGTTCATCTTTACGTGTCAAGCCTTACCCATCGATGTTGAACCTTGATAAACATAAAAATTGTACATTAATTAAATGTTTTATAATATAAATATATATTTTTTGTTTTATTAAATGTTTAAATATTATATGTTTTATAATAAATTGTATAAAATATAAGTTCTTGTGTAATTACAAGTTTTTACTTTTTTTTACAGGTTCGATAAAACAAGAATAAACTTGGAGTTTCAAATGGGATTAAGATGATTCTTAGACCTGTAGAAAGTTGATGTTAATATCTACAATATTGATGGCAAGCAGGAGATAAAAATCTTCTCACAAGTGGGATCAAATTAAGCAAAAAATAAAGTTACCAAAGGAGTGGCAGTTTTATCATGCTCTAGTATTTTGACCATATCTCTCAAATTACTTGGTCAAATGGTTTGAAACAAATACCACAACTAGACAACTCAATTATCCACATGTTTCTTTTTATGTGAAGAAGCAAATTCGGAGAAAAAGATTTTCAAAAGTGATGTGTAATATAATATAATATCTTGGAACACTAATGAAGACTTTTGTGTAAAAAAATAATATTTTATTTGTGGTTGTCTCCTCAAATTTGGCTATAAATAGGGGTGCATTGTAATGTATTGAGATATCCCTCATTCTATGAACAAATCTTTGAGTTCATAATATTTCTCTCTATATTTTTTCTTTATTTCTTAATTTAAATACAATTAGCATGTTAATTTCATATTCAAAGTTTTACACTTTGAATAATGAATAGCTAACTTCCTAAAGTTGAGATGATAAGGTGAAACTCTTGGCATGATAATAAGGTTATTAAAAGGTAAGAATCTATGTTTTATATTATTTAATCATTATTTATTGTTTATGTTATATTTATTTCTTTAAGCATTTTTATACTCTACTTATAAGTGGGAGTTTTGATTTATTGTTGCTATATGTTACACTAAATTCTTGGAACCATTTAAATGTTAGTTTGGTATTACCAACCATTTAAAGTGGATGCCTTGATTTATTATATATAAATATATTATAATATTAAATTCTTGGAAATATTTACATGTTAGTTTGGCTTTACCAACCATTTAACTTGGATTCCTTGATTTATTATATATGAATATATCATATATAGTATTAATTTATTGGTACCATTTAAATGTTTGTTTGGTTTTACCAACCATTTAAAGTGGAAACCTTGATTTAGTGTTTACAAATATATATAGCACAATATATACTTGACCACATTTATAAGTTTTGGTATATATATATTATATACTTATAAGATAATAATATATAACATAATATAAATATGATTATTTAATATATTGGAACCATTTTATTAATTGGATTTCAATATTGTTCGTTAATGTTAACTTTATTAAAATACCAAGAGTGGATCCTTTAATCTCAACTACTTAAATTGAAATTTGAACAATTAAAATTTACCCATTTATAAAGATTCAAACAATTAAAATTAAAAAGAAACAAAAACAAAAACAAAACAAAAAGACATTGTAGTGGACTTGTAATTACCTTAGCTTCCCCGTGGATACGATATCGGACTCACCGAATTATACTACTTGTGGACAACCTGCTCTTGGGAGTGCAACAATCAGAGTCACAACAAGTTTTTGGCGCCGTTGTCGGGGAAGTATAATTTAATTTCAAGTCTATTTAATTTCTTTTATAGTTTATTTTTTTGTATTTGAATTTTTATTGCTTTTGTGTGTTTTTATTCTTTTGCATGAGCATTTGGTCACGTACACTTAGTGGTCGACTCATTCGAAATAACCTTTTTTTTTTACAAAACATGGCGGAAGAATCCATCCAAGAAAATGAAGATGAAATTCAATCTCAACATGATCATGATAGACGAAGAACACTTAGAGATCACATGAATCCTACACGTACTAGTGCACCTTCATGTCTAATTTTTCCCCCTGATGCATCTCATTTCAATTTTAAGCCTGGTATTATCCAACTTTTACCAACTTTCATGGCTTAGATTCTGAAAATCCATACATGCATTTACGAGAGTTTGAAGAAGTGTGCAACACATATAATGATCTAAATTGTAGCATGAACACCATTCGACTTAAGCTTTTTCCTTTTTCTTTAAAAGATAAAGCTAAAACTTGGCTACAAAATCTTAGATCGGGATCCATTCGAACTTGGGATGAATTGCAACAACAATTTTTGAAAAAGTTTTTTCCATCGCATAGAACAAATTCTTTCAAAAGGCAAATCATCACTTTCACTCAAAAACAAGGAGAAACTTTTTATCAGTGTTGGGATAGATACAAAGAATTGCTTAATCTTTGTCCACATCATGGTTTTGAAATTTGGAGGGTTGTTTCTCAATTTTATGAAGGCTTAACACCTAAAGATAGGCAAATAGTTGAATTTATGTGTAATGGAACATTTGAAGATAAAGATCCAAACGAGGCAATTGAGTATCTCGATTCATTAGCTGAAAATGCTCAAAATTGGGATACTATAGGTAAAATCGAACCATCAAACAAGATTCAATCTCCTACATCTGGTGGAGGTATGTACAATCTCAAAGATGAACATGATCTTCAAGCTAGATCTACCTCTTTGGCAAGAAAAGTTGAGGCACTTGAATTGAAAAAGAATAGTCAATTAAAATCTGTTCAAGAAATTGTGTGTCACATCTGTGATACAAGTGATCATTTTACAAAAGATTGTCCCACTTTGCCCTCTTTTAAAGAATGTCTCCATGAACAAGCCAATGTTTTGAACAATTTCAAAAGGCCAAATTTTGAACCATTTTCTCAAAATTACAATCCAGGTTGGCGAAATCATCCAAATTTTAGTTGAAGGAATGATAATGCTGCACAATTTGCGCAACCACATTTTCAAAATCAACAAAATTTTCAAAATTATGCACCTTATGTTCCTCCACGTAAAAGGAATTTGGAAGATTTATTGAATTCTTTCATTGCAAAGAAAGAGTCTATCAATACTCAAACTGCTCAAACCATGACAGATTTGAAAGATACTCTTGCTAAATTTGCATCTGAACTTAATGTTCATGAAAAAGGTAAATTTCCTTCACAACCTCTGCCTAATCCCAAGGATCATCATTCACAAACTGGAACTTCTGGAACTCAACCGATGGATCTAGTAAAATCTGTTATTACCCTTCGAAGTGGTAAGGTTGTGGAAAAATCCATTCTTGAACCTTGTGAAGATGATGATAAATCAACTTCAAAGGGTAAGGAAGTGGAACCCATAACTTGCGAAGGGGAGGTTCAACAGACAGTGTCACCACCATTCTCTCATGCATTGAAAAATACAAAAAAATCAAATTTGAATTCTGATATATATGATATTTTTAAACAAGTAAAAGTTAATATTCCTTTATTAGATGCAATAAAACAGGTACCATCATATGCCAAATTTTTGAAAGACTTGTGCACTGTGAAAAGAAAATTGAATGTGAAAAAGAAGCATTTTTAGCCGAACAAGTAAGTGCAATCATTCAAAATAATAATACTTTGAAATACAAAGACACAGGTTGTCCTACTATTTCTTGTATTATTGGAGAACGAAAAATTAAAAAGCATTGCTTGACCTTGGAGCTAGTGTGAATTTACTTCCTTATTAAGTTTATCAAGAACTCAATCTAGGCGAGTTAAAACCTACTTCGGTAACACTTTTACTTGCTGATAGATCTGTTAAAGTGCCAAGAGGTATGGTAGAAGACGTGTTGGTCCAAGTTGATAACTTTGTATATTCTGTCGATTTCATAGTTTTAGATACACAACCTATTGAAGCTTGTAATGCAATTCCTGTAATTTTAGGTCGTCCATTTTTAGCAACTTCTAATGCTCTTATAAATTGCAGGAATGAAATAATGAAGTTGTCATTTGGTAACATGACCTTGGATCTTAATGTGTTTAATCTTTGTAAGCAACCACATGACAAAGGAGATGAAAGTGAAGATGAAAATCTTATTGAAACTCTTGTGGAAGAAAACATTCAAGAAGGGAGTACTCGTGACCAATTAGATATTTTTTCAATCGATACTGTTAAAGAAAATATTGAAATTGATCTTGATGATTTTATTAGGTATCACCCGTTACCAGGATCAGAAAAAGAATTTGAGGCAAAATATGAGAACAAGGACGAACCACCCATATTGGAGTTAAAACCCTTGCCAGAAGAATTGAAGTATGCATTTCTTGGAGAAGATGAAACATATCCGGTGGTAATTTCTTCCAAACTATCAAGTAATCAAGAAGGTAAATTAGTTGATATGCTTAAAAGACATAAAAATGCAATTGGTTGGACACTAAAAGATCTTAAGGGCATTAATCCACTAATTTGCACTCACAAAATTCACTTAGAAGAAAATGCTAAAACATCTCAACAACCACAAAGGAGATTAAATCCACACATGAAAGATGTTGTGAAAACTGAAGTTCTCAAACTACTCGATGTTGGGATTATCTACCCTATTTCTGATAGTAAGTGGGTAAGTCCAACACAAATAGTTCAAAAAAAATCTGGCATCACAGTGATAAAAAATGAAAAGGTGAATTGTTAACAAGTCGAGTCCCATCTAGTTGGCGGATGTGTATTGATTATAGAAAATTAAATGACGCCACTAGAAAAGATCATTTTCCATTACCATTTTTGGATCAAATTTTAGAAAGAGTAGCAGGTCATCCATACTACTGTTTTCTTGATGGATATTCAGGTTATTATCAAATTCCCATTGCACTCGAAGATCAAGCAAAAACTACATTCACATGTCTTTTTGGAACATTTGCATTTAGAAGGATGCCATTTGGATTATGCAAAGCCCCAGCAATGTTTCAAAGATGTATGCTAAGCATTTTTTGCGACATGGTTGAAAATTGTTTGGAAATTTTCATGGATGATTTAACTGTCTTTGGGAATACATTTGATAATTGTCTTGAAAATTTGGAAAAAGTTTTAAAAAGATGCGAGGAAAAAGGTCTTATTTTAAATTAGGAAAAATATCATTACATGATTACTTATGGAATTTTTTTGGGACATGTCGTGTCATCTCATGGAATTGAAGTTGATAAAGCAAAAGTTGATGTCATTGCCAATTTACCCTCTCCAAAAACCATTAAAGAAATTCGCTCATTTTTGGGACATGCTGAATTTTATAGGAGGTTTATAAAGGACTTTAGTTTAATCTATAAACCCATTTGTAACCTCTTAACAAAAGACACTGAATTTGAGTGGACTCAAGAATGTCAAAATTCTTTTGATAAAATTATTCGACATTTAACATCAGCTCCTATCATGCAACCTCCTGATTGGTCTTTACCATTTGAAATCATGTGCGATGAGAGTGATTATGCAGTCGGTGCAGTACTGGGTCAAAGAAGAAACAGTAAGCCTTATGTGATATATTATGCAAGTAGAACTTTAAACAATGCTCAAATGAATTACTCCACAACTGAAAAAGAACTACTTGTTGTAATATTTGCATTAGATAAATTTCGTTCTTATTTTATTGGATCAACGACTATTGTGTTTACTGATCATTCTGCTATTAGATATTTTTTTACCAAACAGGATGCAAAGCCACGACTGATACGATGGATTTTGTTGCTCCAAGAATTTGACATTGTGATCAAAGATAAAAAAGGAACCGAGAATTTCGTAGACGATCATTTATCGAGACTTGTAAGAGGATCATGTTGTGAAATGACACCAATTAACGATAATTTTCCTGATAAACATCTATTTTCAGTTACTACTACACCTTGGTTTGCTAACATAGTAAATTTTCTTGTGACAAGAAAAATGCCACCGCAATGGAGTTCCCAAGATAAAAGAAAATTTTTGAATGAGGTAAAAAAAATTTATTGGATGATCCGTATCTGTTCAAGTATTGTCCAGATCAAATTTTTCGACGTTGCATACCCGACAATGAGGTAAGTAGTGTCATTAAATTTTGTCATTCAGAAGCATGAGAAGGACATTTTTCTTCAAAGAAAACCGCTGCAAAAATCTTGCAGTGTGGATTTTATTGGCCCACGTTTTTTAAAGACACCCACGAAATCTGCAAGATCTGTGAAAATTGTCAAAAATTGGGTGCGATTTCAAAAAGAAACATGATGCCTTTGAATCCTATCATTGAAATTGAAATCTTTGACTGTTGGAGAATTGATTTTATGGGAACTTTTCCACCGTCGTTTGGATACTTGTATATTTTAGTTGCAGTTGATTATGTTTCCAAATGGATAGAGGCAATTCCATGTCGAACAAATGATCATAAAATCGTCATCAAATTTTTAAAAGAAAATATTTTTAGTAGATTTGGAATTCTTCGAGCCATGATAAGTGATGGGGGAACTCACTTTGTTAATAAACCATTTGCTTCATTAATGAAAAAATATGGTATTACTCATAAAGTAACTACTCCTTATCATCCTCAAAAAAATGGACATGTTGAATTAGCTAATAGGGAGATAAAGCAAATTTTGGAAAAAACTGTTAACTCAAATAGAAAAGATTGGTCTCTGCGATTTAGTGATGAACTTTGGGCATATCGAACAGCTTTTAAAACATCATTGAATATGTCTCTTTATAGGTTGTTTTATGGAAAACATTGTCATTTGCCTGTGGAATTGGAACATAAAACTTATTGGGTTATCAAAACTTTAAATTCAAGCATGGATGATGCCAAAAAATTGCGTAAATTGCAACTTAATGAACTTGATGAACTCAGAAATGACGCGTATGAGAATTCAAGGATTTATAAAGCAAAAATCAAGTCATTTCATTATAAAACAATTCTTAGAAAATCTTTTGAGATTGGTAAAAAAGTTCTGCTTTATAATTCTCGACTTCACATATTCCCAGGAAAATTACGATCAAGATGGACAGGCCCATATGTTGTAAAACATGTATATCCTTATGGAGTTGTGGATATTGAAAATCCTAAAAATGGTGATATTTTTAAAGTGAATGGACAAAGGCTTAATCCATTTTTGGAAAATGAAATCTTTCAATAAGAGTTTATTTCCCTTTCTGATCCTTAAATTTTTATGTTGCATTTAATTTTGTTTGTTTTTATTTCAGGTTTCTTTAATATTTTTATTTCCCGGTTAAATGGCGGATAACGGTACTCTGTGACTCTCATAGTCGGTTAAATCAGTTTCCCACAATTGCTGATACAAAAATAAAAAAAAAAATCATTTCTTTTCTTTTCAAAATGGATTAAATTCTCTCAAAAATTTGTAAATATTTTCCCGCTGTTTCTGAAAATGTTCTAAGAAAAATTTATGCAGGAAGATGTGAAAAATTGAGATTGCTAATACAAAAAGGAATTCCAGAAGATATTCATCTTGTAATAGTAGCTAAGGTCCGATTAGGATGAGAAGTTCCACAATCATTGCTCATTCGGTATTTGCCTGGATTAGGAAAAAGCACTTATGCGAAAAAGCGAAGGGCCAAAAGTTTAGGGGTTTGTCATAAGTGTGCAAGATGGACTTGTGACAAACGATGCAGATCTTTGGGATGTGTTTCCAATAACAGAGAAGATAAAATTTGTTTCATTAAGATTGGGCTGAGTAAGGAGTCTTTAGATAATATCTTTATTGACTCTTGAGACGCATTCTAGTGGACATGTGCATATTGAACTTCTCCGTTTATGGAAACAATTCCAAGATGAGCGTCATAGTCTTGGGAATCCGACTAAAAAAGACCCTGTTTACCAATTTATAAGAAAATTGGATGGGAAGCGTATCCTCGACTCATAGAAGGCGTTGAAGCCGTTTCTGGACATAAAAGCAGAGGAAAATTGTGAGCCACAATCACACTACTGTTTATATGCATGTGTGTCATTATTGTTTTTACTATTTATTCTGTTTACAGCTGTGACCCATAGTTTTGTTATGATAACATATTACCCCTATAAAATCCCTCATCTTTCTCTCTATTTTCGCAGACCAAAAAAGAAAGTAAAAACATGGTTGGATCCTCCACACAAACATTGAAAAATATTTGTGTATTTTGTAGGTCGAGTCCTGGAAAAAATGAAGTGTTTGTAGAAGCAGCGAATAATCTTGGAAAGATATTGGCTGAGAGAAAAATTCACTTGTTATATGAGGGAGGTAATATTGGGTTAATGAGATCTGTTTCAACATCTGCTCATCTTGGAGGTAGTCAGGTTTTGGGTATTATTCCTACAGCTTTAGCTGAAGGAAATATTATAGGTGTTACGTGATGTGAATCTTGATACGAATAAATAGCAAACACGATTAAAAGTGAATCGCACCCTCTATTCAATTACAATAACAAGACGCGTGTGTTTTCCCGATCTTTTGATTCAAGTATTGTGTTATATTCACCTCTAAACTAGCAAGAGTTTAGCAACAAATAAACACGAGGATAAACAATCGAAAACTATACGAACCTTCGAAGAACTTTTCCTACGACAATCCGCACAAGCAACGATCGACAAACGCCACAAAGTTAAAAACTTTGATAAGTTTGATTTTGATTTAACAAAGCTTGGCTTTGAAAAGTTGAGAGAAAATTCTCAAAAGTTTGATAAACTCAAAATAATATGTGTATTGTGTTCTGAATTTCGTCCAAATACATTATAATAAAGAAAAGATATCAAAAATCTAGTCTCCCAAAATAATAAAACTCTAGAAAAGGAAACAAATCCGCGCAGAAAACATAGGACACGGACCCCGTGTAGACCTCCATGTCCGGGTCCGTGTACATACTGTAAAACTCTTCAGTCGGAAACAAGGGACACGGACCCCGTGCTCGCCTCCGTGTGCGGGTCCGTGTAGGCACTGTCTTCGCCAATAACAAAGGGCACGGACCCCGTGCCTGGGTCCGTCTCCAGGTCCGTGGAACCACTGTAAAAACTCATCCCAGCTTGTAAAGGACACGGACCCCGTGTGCACGTCCGTGTACAGGTCCGTCCAGACTCGGTCAGCAACATCAATGCTTGAATGGCTTTCCGTTGGCCTCCAAACGTACTCCCATGCATCACGACCTCTTCTGGCTTGCTCATGACTCCTTGTAGCGCCTCCTTGAATCTCTTTAGTCGACCCCTCGTGATTGGTCCCTCCGGCAACTGCAAAGGATCCCATGCTTTCCTTGGGACGTCCACGTTCGCATCATCCTCCCCTTCTTGAAAAGGATTTGTCCTCAAATCTTGCTCATCACCTACATCAAACAACGACAAGTCACTAACATTAAAAGTAGAGCTAACATTATACTCACCCGGCAAGTCGAGTTTGTAGGCATTGTCATTGATCCTCTCAAGAACTTGGAATGGTCCATCGCCCCTAGGCAATAGCTTTGAGCGTCGCTTCTCCGGAAACCTCTCCTTCCTCAAGTGTAGCCACACCCAATCGCCCTTCTCAAATACCACCTTCTTTTTCCCTTTGTTGGCTTGCCTAGCATATTGTTCATTTCGCTTCTCAATATTAGCTTTTACCTTCTCATGCAAACTCCTAACGAACTCAGCCTTCTTTTTGCCGTCTAAGTTTAACCTCTCACTCACAGGTAAAGACATCAAATCCAACGGAGTCAAAGGATTAAAACCATATACAATCTTAAATGGCGAATAGCTAGTAGTAGAATGCACGCAACGATTATATGCAAACTCAACAAATGGCAAGCAATTTTCCCAATTCTTTAAGTTCTTTTTAAGAATAACACGTAATAAGGTTCCTAACGTCCTATTAACTACCTCAGTTTGACCATCAGTTTGAGGATGACAGGTCGTAGAAAACAGTAATTTAGTACCAAGTTTAGCCCATAGTGTTTTCCAAAAGTAACTTAGGAATTTAACATCACGGTCCGACACAATGGTCCTAGGCATGCCATGCAGCCTAACGACTTCTCTAAAGAATAGGTCCGCAATGTTAGATGCATCATCCGTCTTGTGACAAGCAATAAAGTGTGCCATTTTAGAAAACCTATCCACAACAACAAATATAGAGTCCCTCCCCTTCTTTGTCCTAGGTAACCCCAAAACAAAGTCCATAGAGATATCAACCCAAGGTTCACTAGGGACGGGAAGTGGTGTATATAATCCATGTGGTAGTGTCCTAGACTTAGCTTGTCTACAAGTTATGCACTTCTCACAAATACGCTCAACATCACGCTTCATGTGTGGCCAATAAAAATGTTCATGCAATGCACTTAAAGTTTTAGCCACCCCAAAGTGTCCCATTAGGCCACCCCCATGTGCTTCCCTAACAAGTAATTCACGAATTGATGACTTGGGAATGCACAATCTATCCTCTCTAAACAAGAAACCTTTATGCAAGTAGAATTTATCATGCGGTCCATGCATACAATTTTCAAACACTTCCTTAAAATCATCATCTAGCACATACAACTCTTTAACAAGTTCAAACCCCAATATTTTAGATTCCAACGTAGAGAAAAGTACATACCTCCGTGATAGTGCGTCGGCCACTACATTTTCCTTACCTTGCTTATACTTGATCATGTAGGGGAATGTCTCGATGAATGCCACCCACTTGACATGCCGCTTATTCAACTTTTGTTGACCCTTAAGGTGCTTTAGAGACTCATGATCCGTATGAATCACAAACTCTTTAGGCCTCAAGTAGTGCTGCCACGTCTCAAGAGTCCTCACAAGTGCATAGAACTCCTT
Source organism: Primulina eburnea (assembly GCF_022965805.1). Classification (NCBI taxonomy): domain Eukaryota; kingdom Viridiplantae; phylum Streptophyta; class Magnoliopsida; order Lamiales; family Gesneriaceae; genus Primulina; species Primulina eburnea. The sequence goes on from NC_133118.1 coordinate 20,998,746, forward strand.
GTCATACGTTGGATAGTTCAGCGCTGCCCCATTGAGCTTCTCACTAAAGTACGCCACCGGCCTTCCTCCTTGCATCAACACTCCACCAATACCTACACCTGATGCATCACATTCAATTTCAAACGTATTAGAAAAATCAGGTAAGACAAGTAAAGGAGCATTAATTAATTTTTGCTTGATAATATTAAAAGACTTCTCTTGCTCCTCGCCCCAACAGAATGGAACGTTCTTCTTGATGACCGCCGTCATCGGTGCCGCCAATGTGCTAAAATCCCTTACAAACCTCCTATAGAAGCTTGCAAGACCATGAAAGCTTCGGACTTGACCAACAGTAGTAGGCGATGGCCAATCTCGAATAGCACTTACCTTGTCTTCATCCACTTGTATCCCTTGTGAACTCACAACGAAACCAAGAAACACAAGTTTGTTTGTACAAAAATCACACTTCTTTAAGTTAGCATACAAATTTTCAGCCCTTAATGTGATTAGCACAAGTTTCAAGTGTTTAACATGCTCTTCAAGATTCTTGCTATACACTAGGATATCATCAAAGTAAACCACGACAAATTTACCTATATGTGCACGCAAGACATGATTCATTAACCTCATAAAGGTGCTAGGTGCATTAGTTAAACCAAAAGGCATAACCATCCACTCATACAACCCATACTTAGTTTTAAAAGCAGTTTTCCACTCATCACCTTCCCTCATTCTAATTTGATGGTAGCCACTTCTCAAGTCAATTTTGCTAAAGATGCAAGACCCATGCAACTCATCTAACATATCATCTAGTCTAGGTATGGGATGCCTATACTTAATGGTTATGTTATTGATTGCTCTACAGTCGACACACATACGCCATGAGCCATCTTTCTTAGGGACTAGCAAAACAGGCACCGCACAAGGTGACATGGACTCACGCACATAACCTTTAACTAATAACTCACTTACCTGCCTTTGTAGCTCCTTAGTCTCCTCCGGATTGCTCCTATAAGCTGGACGGTTCGGCAAGGCACTCCCGGGCACCAAATCAATTTGGTGCTCAATTCCCCTCAATGGTGGTAAGCCTTGAGGTAGCTCCTCCGGAAATACATCGTCAAATTCCTGCAATAGTGAAACAACAATGCTCGGAAGGGATCCGGCTATATCACTTGTGTTAAGGAGGATCTCCTTATAAAGAACTAACACAAATGGTTCATGTGTGTGCAACAAGTGTTTTATCTCACCTTTTTGGGCCATATAAGAATTCTTTTTGGCCTCTTTCCTCTCTTTTTCTTTCCCCTCAATTTCTTTCCTCTCTTTTTTTATTTGTGTGGCTATCTCACTCTTTTCAACTCTCTTTTTTTCTGCCACTTCAATTTTATTTTCAGAGGCCATCTCACTTTTTAATTCACTCTTTTTTTCGGCCTCATCTCTCTTCTTTTTTTTCAAGTGGTCCTCCAATACTTGCTTTGGGGACAATGGAAGTAAGACAACAGTTTCTTTTTTCAAGACAAACGAGTACTTATTTTTGAACCCATCGTGAGTCACTCGCCTATCAAATTGCCATGGCCTACCCAACAATATATGACAAGCATGCATAGGTACCATGTCACAAAAAACCTCATCCACATACTTCCCAATTGAAAAGGACACTAAAACTTGCCTATTCACTCTCACCTCCGCACAATCGTTCAACCATTGAAGCTGATATGGTTGAGGATGTTTTATTGTAGGCAATCCCAATTTCTCAACCATCTCAATGCTAGCCACATTGGTGCAACTTCCCCCATCTATGATTACATTGCACACCTTACCACCTAGTGTGAAACAAGTTCTCCCTTTGGTTAATCTCCTCATCTTTGACTTGGGCACTCATGATTCGCCTAGTCACTAGAGATTCTCCTACAACCGCCCCATATCCTTCATCGAGATCCTCCAACTCCGGCATATCATCATCACTACCCTCGCCATCCCCCTCACTTTGAGACTCATATTCACCATAATCATTCAAAAACATGACTCTCTTATTAGGACACTCACTAGCAATATGGCCCAACCCTTGACATCTAAAACATTTTGTATCTCTAGAACGAGTAGTAGGAATTTCAGATTTACCTTGTACTCCATGTCTAGGTGCCTCTGGTTTTGGTTCAAACTTAGGCTTGGTCACCACTTTGCTATCATCTCGCTTGGCCGCATTTGGTCGCCAAGAAGAAGATGCACCTCCGGTTTGATTGGTGCGGCCAACTCCTCGCCTCTTGAGTTGTTGCTCCACTTTAATGGCCATTTGCACCATCTCTTCTAGATCTAAGAAGTGGCGAAGCTCCACTTGATCTTGAATCTCCCTGTTCAAACCACAAAGAAAACGAGCCATAGTTGCTTCATTATCCTCCTCAGTATTTGCCCTAATCATGAGTACTTCCATCTCCTTATAGTAGTCCTCAACACTCTTCAACCCTTGCCTCAAAGTTTGTAACCTCTTAAACATCTCCCTATAATAGTGGTTAGGCACAAACCTCTTCCTCATTACACTCTTCATCTCATCCCAAGATTCAATGGATCTCTCATTATACTTTCTTTTAGTGGTCACTAATTGATCCCACCAAATGAGAGCATAGTCTAAAAATTCAACCACCGCCAACCTCACCTTCTTTTGTTCGGAGTAGTGGTGACATGCAAATACGAACTCTACCCTCTTTTCCCATTCTAGGTACGCCTCCGGGTCAGATTTCCCATGGAATGAAGGGATTTTCATCTTAATGCTACCCATGTGACCATCTTCCTTAGTCTCCTCATACCTACCCCTCATAGCTTCTCTTCTTCCTCTCCCAAATCCTCTATCTCTTCCATTCCTACCCCAATTCTCATTTTGACTCTCATCGCCTCCTCCGAGATCATACTCCTCGTCATCTCTACCCAAATCCCTAGGCTTAGGTTTACCCCCACTAACACTAACCTCAAGTTTACCCAACCTCTCATGCAACGACTCCATTTGGGTCGTCATCATCCTACTAAAATCCCCAAACAACGCCTCCAGTGGAAACTTAGATGACCCCGGGTTCGAACTATCTCCTACCTCCTTCTCCATCTAATTCTTAGAATTGTACCTGCAAGAAAATGTTAGTAGAAAACAAATAACTCCTCACCCAAAAGCTCACCGGTCACTCCAAAGAAATTCACTCGTCTCTCCTCTCTTATTTTTTTGCTCACAACAAATACTCACTAGTCACTCCAAAGAAATAACACTCACACTCAAATGTTTCCACTCGAATTTGATAGTACTCTCAAAAGTGTGCTCAAGCTTTGTATTTGGGATATCAAACAATCAAGGTTCAAACTTGTGAACAAATGCGACCGACTCACTTGGACTGTGTAGACAAGAAATTCGAATATGATTTTTTTTTTTGACTGTGAGAGAAAATTAAATATGACTCTCTAAATAAAATAGAACAAGATATCAAAATGAAATAATGGTGAATTTTCGGAATTATTGTATATATATTTTTTTTTTTGGCTTGAGTACTACTCGAAAATCCCAAAAAAAAAAGTCACCAACAAATTTTGAGAATCACAGATTCACGAAAACAAAATTACGAAGAACGATAGAACAAAACAGATCTGAAAATAAACGAAGAAATAATACAGATCTGCAATTTAAGAACAAGATAATTTACTTGAATTCAATAATCCTAAAGCTCTGATACCAAATGATGTGAATCTTGATACAAATAAATAGCAAACACGATTAAAAGTGAATCGCACCCTCTATTCAATTACAATAACAAGACGCGTGTATTTTCCCGATCTTTTGATTCAAGTATTGTGTGATATTCACCTCTAAACTAGCAAGAGTTTAGCAACAAATAAACACGAGGATAAACAATCGAAAACTATACGAACCTTCGAAGAACTTTGCCTACGACAATCCGCACAAGCAACGATCGACAAACGCCACAAAGTTAAAAACTTTGATAAGTTTGATTTTGATTTAACAAAGCTTGGCTTTGAAAAGTTGAGAGAAAATTCTCAAAAGTTTGATAAACTCAAAATAATATGTGTATTGTGTTCTGAATTTCGTCCAAATACATTATAATAAAGAAAAGATATCAAAAATCTAGTCTCCCAAAATAATAAAACTCTAGAAAAGGAAACAAATCCGCGCAGAAAACATAGGACATGGACCCCGTGTAGACCTCCGTGTCCGGGTCCGTGTACATACTGTAAAACTCCTCAGTCGGAAACAAGGGACACGGACCCCGTGCTCGCCTCCGTGTGCGGGTCCGTGTAGGCACTGTCTTCTCCAATAACAAAGGGCACGGACCCCGTGCTTGGGTCCGTCTCCAGGTCCGTGGAGCCACTGTAAAAACTCATCCCAGCTTGTAAAGGACACGGACCCCGTGTGCTGGTCCGTGTACAGGTCCGTCCAGACTCGGTCAGCAACATCAATGCTTGAATGACTTTCCGTTGGCCTCCAAACGTACTCCCATGCATCACGACCTCTTCCGGCTTGCTCATGACTCCTTGCAGCGCCTCCTTGAATCTCTTTAGTCGACCCCTCGTGATTGGTCCCTCCGGCAACTGCAAAGGATCCCATGCTTTCCTTGGGACGTCCACGTTCGCATCATTACGATTGGGGAGGAATTAAAAGTTTCTTCTATGTATGAAAGAATCACTCAAATGATTGAAAATTCTGATGCTTTTATCGCACTACCAGGTGGTTTTGGTACATTAGAAGAAATTTTTCACACTGTTTCTTGGGCACAACTTAATATCCATAATAAACATGTGGGCTTGTTGAATATCAATAATTATTATGACAGTTTGTTGACATTTCTTGATAAAGCTGTGAAACAAAATTTCATTTCAGAAAATTCACAACGGATGCTCATCTGTGCTTCGACTGCCGACCAATTAATTGATAATTTGGAAGCTTTTGTTCATAAGCATGATCCGATGATAACAAAGATCATTTGGTCGCAATCAAGCAGTAAGAAAAGAAAGTTGGATCATTGATTCAAAAGTCGTGGATTGGTTTGCGTTTGTTTCAGTTTGTTATCTTCAATAAAATTCCAGGTGATATCTCTTTCATTATGTACTCTTTATTAATAGTTATTTTGACATTAGGGACAATGTCATATTTTGATTGAGGGGAGAACAAACTTATAAAAAAAAATTTAAAAAAAAATATAAATATATATATATATATATATATATATTATTTTATAATAAAATCATGTTTATTGCTTGCATCTTTGTAATTTTTGCAAAAATATCATACATTACATATTTGAAAGGTTTAAATTAGAAAATGTATTAATCTATCTAAGGATGTTTAATTTTTATTTGAAAAAAAATGTCAATTTTAATATTCTGATCAATATAAAAATATGATTTATGAAATCTTTTTGAGTGATTAACCATTGTTATAAAATCAAGTATTAAAGTATATGGCCCAAGATATACCTTATAAGAGTGTCTAAAATTTTAAACTCACACATATTTTGTGAGTGAGTGAAGAGGACTGAGAAAACAGATTTCGATCCTTTATTGATCATGAGAGAGACTATCTATTGTTTAGATCTTGAGTTCTTATTTTAAAAAAAAATGATATTTCTTGAAAAAAAAAGAGGAGAAAAATACAAAAAGAAAGATATCGAAGATCTATGTAATTTTTAAGTTATATGCTATGACCCACATATCTCTCATAAAAAAAATAAAAAAAAAGAGAGAAATTTATTTTACAAATTAAATAAATATGTGGTCAAGAAGCATAAACTTAGTCTGATTCCATGATGTTATGAAAAAAAAGAAAAAATATATCAGGAAAAAAATATATAATAAGAACAACTAGATTTTGAATCAATTGATTTTCTATCTTTTGATTAGTTTGGCTCGTCTGTCTGTATGTATTCTGTAAACCATTTTTCTGAGCATTTATCTGTATTCTAACTCCATGAGAGAAATCGTTGCCATAAATTGAAACATTTATTAACATGTGAGGATATGGAGTTGAGACTCTTACTAGGAATTTCTGAAGGCCGTGTACATTTCACTACCTGAAATAAGCTTTGAATTGATCATATCAAATTATTTCATAAATTATAATTATGATGATCTTGATATAACTTTGACAGTTTTCAAATTTAATTTAAACACTTAGATAGTTCTGATTGCATTTCTATTTAAATTAATCAATATGTTTTGTATTGCTATTAACGCTTAAATTGCTAGGGACTAGCAATAAGCTGGTTGGGAGGTGTGATAAACATAAAAATTGTACATTAATAAAATGTTTTATAATATAAATATATAGTTTTTGTTTTATTAAATGTTTAAATATTATATGTTTTATAATAAATTTTATAAAATATAAGTTGTTACTATTTTTTACAGGTTCGATAAAACAAGAATAAACTTGGAGTTTCAAATGGGATTAAGATGATTCTTGGACCTGTAGAAAGTTGATGTTAATATCTACAATATTGATGGCAAGCAGGAGATAAAAATCTTCTCACAAGTGGGATCAAATTAAGCAACAAATAAAGTTACCAAAGGAGTTGCAGTTCTACCATGCTCTAGTATTTTGACCATATCTCTCAAATTACTTGGTCAAATGGTTTGAAAAAAATACCACAACTAGACAACTCAATTATCCACATGTTTCTTTTTATGTGAAGAAGCAAATTCGGATAATAAGATTTTCAAAAATGATGTGTAATATAATATAATATCTTGGAACACCAATGAAGACTTTTGTGTAAAAAAATAATATTTTGTTTGTGGTTGTCTCCTCAAATTTGGCTATAAATAGGGGTGTATTGTAATGTATTGAGATATCCCTCATTCTATGAACAAACCTTTGAGTTCATAATATTTTTCTCTATATTTTTTCTTTATTTCAATAACAATTAGCATGTTAATTTCATATTCAAAGTTTTACACTTTGAATAATGAATAGCTAACTTCCTAAAGTTGAGATGATAAGGTGAAACTCTTGGCATGATAATGAGGTTATTAAAAGGTAAGAATCTATGTTTTATATTATTTAATCATTATTTATTGTTTATGTTATATTTATTTCTTTAAGCATTTTTATACCATACTTATAAGTGAGACTTTTGATTTATTGTTGCTATATGTTACACTAAATTCTTGGAACTATTTAAATGTTAGTTTGGTATTACCAACCATTTAAAGTGGATGCCTTGATTTATTATATATAAATATATTATAATATTAAATTCTTGGAACCATTTACATGTTAGTTTGGTTTTACCAACCATTTAACATGGATTCCTTGATTTATTATATATGAATATATCATATATAGTATTAATTTATTGGTACCATTTAAATGTTTGTTTGGTTTTACCAACCTGATAGGATCGATTGTCGTAATAAGAGTGTTTAGAAGGGGGGGGGGGGGGGGAATAAATACTTACACTTAAAATTTGTTCTTTAACGATACTTGAGTTCAGTTTAGTGACAAACTGAATCTCGGAAATTGTTGGTCAATAACAATCAATTAAACTGGAGTAGTTGCGGAAAGTAACTGACTGAAAGATAGAATACGAAACTGAAAGAAGTATGCAAGAGTTGTTTCTGGATGTTCGGTGAATTTAATTACTCCTATGTCACCCCTTCTATCACAAGGATAGGATATTCACTAAAAGACTTTGATCAAGTACAACACTTGTACAGACCCACTTCAATTTGGACTTACAACTGGCAAAACTGAAACTCTTAGTTCTACACAATATTCTCAATACGTAACTGATATTAGCACAGTTGAATTTAACAGCTTTTATAGAGTGTTAATAAGCTCAGATTGTAGCCTTGATTGCTACAAGTAATTCAAATGAAAGTGAGCTAAGATTTTGATAGAGTAACAGCAAGCTTAAGATTGAATGATCGTCTCTTTTTCTTCTAATGTTCTTCAGTCATATTTATACTTCGCTTTCAACGGTAACTTTGATATGCATTTGAATTCTAGTATCCGTTGAATGCCACTTCATCATTTGTTGGGCAATGTTCTCTTCATTGATTGTAATACGACGTCTTAATTGCAGTAGCCGAAATACGTTGTTCTATGCTGTAAAGATTGAGGTGCGGCTTTCCATATTCATTTGTTGTTTACTATGTCATTTTGTCGGCTGAATGTTCTTTCCCGAGAAGCATTCAGTTGAGATCAATTTTGACTGAAACTTATGCGGTATCGCCACGGCACATTGCACGATGTCTCAAGATAGGATATTAGCGATAGAGCTACAGTCCATGACGGATAGGTCAGGACTCCAAATGTTTGGTTATATCGAGTAATAGGAATTGGGATTCTTCTATTACGGAATTCGATATAGGAACACCGGATATGGTTATATCGAGTAATAGGAACGGAGTTCCTTCTATTACGGAATTCGATATAGGAACACCACATTTGGAAACCGGGATCCCTAGACTAGGATTGAGTCTAGTCTGAATTATGATGGATGTCGACAGTTTGATTTGATATTGTTTATGTTTCAGATTTTGATACATATTCATGTTACCTGATTACATGCTTTATATTGTTTATATGATTGCATGTTTCATTGATTTATACTGGGGATTATATTCTCACCGGTATATCCGGCTGTTGTCTTGTCTGTATGTGTACTTGACAACAGGTGGGACAGGTCCAGGGTCGAGGAGATGAAGAGCTAGATCGTGATTAGAGTGGTGGCACCGGACTTGGACTAGATGTAGGGTTAAACACTTGACTTTAGTTTTAAACCCTAGTTTGAATAAATGTTGAAATACAAGATTTGTATTTTATATACTGATATGTATATATGTTGTATGTCACTACGTTCCGCATTTTAAAAAAAAATTTAGACCCTGTTTTATTATTGATTAATTAGTCCCAATGATGATTAAGAACTTGATTAGCGTCCGGGTCCCCACAAATATCATGCACTGGAATTATTTAACCACAGATTAATTCAATGTCACGATGCAATTCCCTAAATTAATTATAAATCTATCTCTAGAATTTATAATCCTATTTTCATTTAACAGTCCAATTATTTCTAATTGAATTTAATTAAACAAAAACGCATTTATCAATGAAGGAATTACAACTGTCGCCTGAAATCGCACACTGAAACCGAATACTATTTCTAGTCGGTTTAACCGCGTGTTGATTAATATTTTCGAAGCTAAATTCAATATATTCTCTTTCGAGTCAAGATTGAACAACAAACATGCAATTATTTGGCCAAATTAAAAGCAAGACAATTACGTAAATATTAATCAATAACAAGAAATAATTTCATAAATCAAACAATTCAATGAATAAACAAAAAGCAATCGTTTGTTCCTATCGTGGTCCCGATCACAAAAGAAAACTACTCCATAAATTCAAAACTAAAATCAAATTTAATAATTGAATTCATGTCTGAAAATAAGAAAATAAAAGGGAAGATGAAATCTCAATGACGGTGCGCGGATCTTGCGTGTAAATTGCGCTGTTTTCGCCCAAGTCGTCGCCGTCTTCAAGATGCTCAAAGCTTGAGCCTCTTTTTTCCTCTCCAAGTCGGCTGCCTCGAATATTCAACAACCCTAATTGTTTGGTCTCCTTTTTCCTTTTATTCTCTCCCAAATCACGAGCAAATCTTCGCCAAAATCTCGATCTGATATTGCGTACACGGACCCCGTGCTTGCATCCGGGAAAGGGTCCGTGTAGACTCTGCCTCAAAATTCTTCCGGAACACTGGACACGGACCCCGTGTAGACGTCCGTCCTGGGGTCCGTCCACACACTATAAATTGGATTCTCGGATGATGAGGGACACGGACCCCGTGTAGGGGTCCGTCAACAGGTCCGTGTAGCCTCGGTTTTTGTCTTCTTTGTTAGAGTAGGTGCACGTCGAGCCAAGTGTTGGCCGACTTTTCACGATGAAACTCTTTGTATAAACGATCTTTATTTTAATAATATTTGAATTTATTAATTTGGCGCATCTTTATCTTTATACCCATGCTAGTTGCATAGATAAAGTCCTTGAATATACAAATAGTAGAAAGAATATGAGATGCTCATATGATGAGTATCATGAAACTCATATTTGGAATACTGTATATTCTAAACCGTTCCTAGTCGATTCATCCGCCACTAAGAAGGATAAAGGCCGCTCGAGTTAGAGACTAGTATCTGCGATGTGAGTACCATGTTTCATTGGTAGGGGACATTGTGATGTCCGAGCATGCAGATAGGTGCTCCTGGTAGAGTGCACTGAACAACCCTCTATAAAGGACTTTCCAAGTGGTTCTCACTTATCGAGTGGAAAAGTCCTAGTTTATGGTTGTACACCATTAGTCCTTATGACCCGGGACAACATTGAGACTCTATGTGCTAGCGTTTCACTTTGACTTGTTTACCGACTCTTATGGGGTCATCAGGTGGCAAGGTTGGGTGTTACGGCGAAACACATAGGAGTCGATGCATTGTAGCCGGGGATTCACCGCTTACCTACGGGTATGGATATCCTATGTGTTTTTCATGTATGTGTGGGTTGAAATCTCTGATCAGAGTATGGTGGTAATTATGAAAGGGGTTTCATAGATTACACCATCGATGCAACCACAACATGACACATAGTATCGATTCATTGACAACTCTCGATAAACCAATAGTTGTCGAATCGGTCGGGATATATGAGTTGAAGGGACCGTACTGTACGCTAACCATGATTGAATGGTTCTTGCAGGCACTATCATTTGATACCTAGGGAATCACGTAAGCGATGCTGCTAGGCGTTTAAGGTGATTGGTTGGGTACTATCTGACTTGAGTTCTGACGTTCTTACTATCAAGGAGTTGATAAGTAAGAATGGAGCACTTGGGGTATGCTCGAATAAGGACATGTTTAGTCCGAATCACATAGAGATGTGAACCCACGGCTAGTTGTATCAATGAACCATTGAGGGCCACACAAGTACTAGCTTTGTAAATCCCGATGAGAAGTAAAATAGTTCAATGTGTTGAACAGCTTATAAATGTGTTTATAAGCGTAAAGAAAAATAGAAGAACGACTTCTATGAGAGAAATATAAATTTTAATTTATGGAAGTGTTCCTAGATTAAAATTTGACCAAGTGAATAATGTATTTGAAAATTGTGATTTTCATAAACATTATTATGGACTAAATTAAATTAATTCAATTGTTGAATTAATTAATCACTAGTGGGCCTAGTAGAGTCCAAATAATTAAATTAATTCAAGTGTTGGATTAATTAAATAACATTGGGCCTTGTAGAGCCCAATTGGAAATAATTATTTAACTAGTGGGCTTGAGTAAAATCAAGTAAAGTCTAGTTGGGCTCAAAATGTTTGAGACAATTAAAAGTCCATGGGCCTTGCAAAAGTTGCAAGCCCACTAGGGTTTGCATGCTTGGGAGGTGAAGGGGTTTGGAATACTTTTGATTAAAATAATGCATGGCATGCAATTTTTGAATCTAGCTTTTTGCAACCCCAAGACTCAACTTTCCTCCCTCATTCTCCCTAGACTTGGCCGAAACTACTCTCAAAAAAAAATTCTCTCCCAAAAATTCTTCTCTCTTGTGTTCTTCAATTGTTGGAGAATACTCACTTCTCTTTGATAAATCCTCAAATATTTCTAGTGCAATATTTGAGGGGATTTACATTGCAAGTGGTGGGCTTAATTTTGGAGGTGGAAGCTTGTAGATTTTTCATCCAAAGAAGAGCTTTGTTGTTTACAACAAAGTTGGTGCCACTCATCAATCTCTTGAGATTGATAGGTAAATTCTAAAACATCCTATGTATGTTTTATTTTGTAAATATTACACTAAACCTAGGGTGGCCGAAAATTTCATGCTAAATTTTAAAATTTTTGACTTCCGTTGCGCTTCCGGCCACCGTAACCGGTCCGCTTTCAAGTGGTATCCGAGATAAGGTTGCGGTTTTTGTGTGATATTTACGTAATATTATGTTGAGATCGATTTCTAACCGCTTGAGAAATATTTTTGCATGATTTACACTAGGGCCGAAAATTTTACAAACAAAAAAAATATTTTCGGGCAGCTTGTTGCTGCCCGTGATATCTCGGGCTGCCCGAGAATTTCGGGCAGCGAATGGGGCAGCCCGGAAAAATTCCAGATTTTAAAAAAAAAATTATTTTTTGGTTGCCGGAATCCGGCGACGGAGCTCCGGCGACGGCGATGACGGCTAGGGTTACCAAAAGGTGTTTTGGTTAACCCAAGTGTCATGGGCCTTGTGTTGTTGGGCCATTAGATGGTCAACATATTTTGTGAAATTTAAATGGGCCTAAGTATTTTTTGTGAAAAATGTGTTTTGGGCCCTTAAGTTTAAATTTACAATTGTTGCACATATTTTCTCATAAAATAAATAATTGAAGTAGGACTTTAATTATTTATAGTAAATTGTGATTTACAAGAAATTCGATTATAAATAAATTAATTTGAAAGTAGACAAAGGAGTTTGTATACTTTGTTAATTTAATTTATAATTGTGGCGGTTAGTGATTGGATCAAGATATATAATATTGGATCAATTAATTATAGTGATAATTAATTGATGGTGTATGATATGTGATATTATGCATGAAGGATGATCAAAAGCCCAAGCCCAATTTGCTAGGTGTATGCTAGGATATTTGTGTTGTATGATTGTAATAATTATCAATTTAAAGTGGGCTTGGTTTATGGCCCGTTCCCACCCCATGAGATGTATCCCTATGTGCGATGGATATTTAATTGTAAATATTAGAATAGTGGAAGATCAAGATTGGAAGATGGTGGCCCTTGGTGATTATGAAGATCGAAGACATGTAATATTGGATGCTAATGTAATAATTTAGTTGCATTGCATCCCTTGCATTTACCCTAGGATTGGACCTAGGCCCGTGTTTAGCTCACACGGGCCATTAGTATTGGGGCAATTGATCATCCTTGTACTGTTTTCTATTTATAATACATGTATGATATGTTATAAATAATGAGTATGTGCGTTATTATTATTATAATAACAAAGTTGCATGAATCCGGCAAACATACGATCAAACATGGCGAGCTTTTAAAATAAAATTAATGATGAGACCTTTCAAAATTAAAAACCCTCATTTTGAATAAGATTCAAAATTAATATCAAGTCCGAAAAGGGGAATTATAAATTTGTTTATAATTTCCTTGTCTTCCATCGACAATGGATGCATGATGAACGCTACCCGTACTCGGGGCTCGGCTCATATTATTGAGGGGGCCCTGGGTGCCGGAAAGCTGTGACATTCATTGACATGGTGATGTGAACTACGTGGAACTCCCATGATTTCGGCTCATATTATTGAGGGAACTCATGGCGACCGTCCATTAAGGTTCAATATCGATGGGTTAGGCTTGACACGTAAAGATGAACAACGTCATATTATTGGGTCCTAATCAAACGTGAGACAAAAGTATACGTAGAGGGTTGCATGGCGATGCAATTGGAAACTACCTTTTAGGAATTGTGATGGCCGATATTATTCGGGATCACAATTCGCTAATTGGACCTTACGTACCTACTGAGGAAAGTGTTTCCCGTTTTCACTAGAGGGTAGTGAAAATGTCAAAACAGTGGGAGCGATAATTTATAAAGTAAAAGTCCAAACTTTATATCTTATTAAATATTTTAAAATAGTCATTAACATTTATCTGTTTTACTTTTCAGTACAAATCTTTGACAATGTCATCAATTCGCAACCCGTTTTCCGTTATTCTCGAAAAACACGTTCTAACCGGACCTAACTATATCACTTGGCTAAGAAATCTAAAGATTGTCCTAAACTCGGAGAAAATTGCATACACACTGACTGAGTCGCCCCCTGCTGAGGCTCCGACCAGCTGCACTCCTGAGGAATTTCAGACCTACAAGGATTGGTGCGACCATGACTTGAAGGCGAGGTGTTACATGCAGGCTTCGATGAACGATGAGCTGCAAAGGCGATTCGAGGATGCTAAGAATGCTGCTGACATTCATATGCACCTCAAGGAGCTCTTCAGTGAGCAAACTCGGTCTTTGAGGCATGCCACAGTAAAGGAGCTCATCACTTTACGCATGCGAGATGAGACTTCGGTCCATGAGCATGGCCTAAAGTTGATTGGGCTCGTGGACAAGCTTGTTGGCATGGATTTGATCTTGCCATCGGAGTTGACCACGGATGTGCTGCTGCTGTCGCTGCCTAGCTCTTTCGATCCTTTTGTCGTGAACTTCAATATGAACAAGCTCGAGCCCAGCCTTGAAGAGTTGGTGAACATGCTTGTGACTTTTGAGTCCACCATCAAGAATGAGAAGCCGGTTCTTTATGTGGGCTCTTCATCTGGCACGAAGACCGGTCCACCTGGGAAGGGAAAGAAGCGTTCTTTCAAGCGCCCCAAGAAGAGCGAGCCCTCGAAGAGGCAGACTCCGAGTCCCGTAGTGGCAGCCGCGCCAGCCAAGGCTGAGAAGACAGTTGACATGTGTCATCACTGCAAGAAGCCTGGACATTGGAGGCGTAACTACAGGGAATATCTTGCCCAGAAGGGTTCTGGCAAAGGTATGTTTTACATTGAAGTAAATATCTCCATTAACTCTACTTCTTGGGTATTGGATACCGGCTGTGGCTCACATCTCTGTAATGATTTGCAGGTGATGGAAAGAAGTAGGAAGCTCAGAGAAGGTGAGACCTTCTTGAGGATGGGCAATGGAGCAAGGGTTGCTGCCAAGGCTGTGGGAGATGTTTATTTATGTTTAAACAATGATTTTAAGTTGGTTTTGAGAGATGTCTTATTTGTACCAGACTTGATTAAAAACATTATTTCCATTCCTATGCTTGATATTAATGGATTTTCTTGTTTATTTGGCAAAGGTGTTTGCAATATTTACAAGAATGAATGTTTAGTTGGTACCGGTGAACTTGAAAACAATCTCTACACCTTAAAATTAAAAGGTATTCCACTTAACAATGTCCAAACGATAACAACAACAAATAAGCGCAAACAAGATACTCTTAATTCGGCACAATTATGGCATGCTCGATTAGGTCATATTTCCCTAAGAAGGATGAACAAGCTAGTGGGAGTTGGCATGTTTGATATGTCCGATATTAATGCTCTCACGACTTGTGAATCCTGTCTAAAAGGAAAGGTGACCAAAATTCCCTTTAAGGGCCATGCGGAGCGAGCCGAAGGGTTATTGGATTTGATCCATACCGATGTGTGCGGTCCGCTTAGCATCACCACTAAGCATGGACATTCCTACTTCATCACCTTTACCGATGACTTTTCGAGGTATGGGTATGTGTATTTGATGAAATACAAGTCTGAAGCCTTTGAAAGGTTCAAAGAATTCAGAAGTGAAGTAGAGAAACAATTGGGACGAAGCATCAAGACACTTCGATCGGATCGAGGTGGTGAGTACTTGAGTGCCGAGTTCCAAGAGTATCTTAGAGAGAATGGGATTCTCTCGCAGTGGACTCCGCCCGCTACACCACAGTTGAATGGTGTTTCGGAGCGTCGTAACCGGACTTTGATGGACATGGTTCGGTCTATGATGGGGTTCACGGAGTTGCCGCCATCCTTTTGGGGATATGCGCTTGAAACAGCGGCACTGTTGTTGAACAATGTCCATACAAAGGCAGTTGACAAGACTCCATATGAGATATGGATGGGTAAGCCTCCCAAGTATTCTTATCTTAGAATATGGGGGTGCCCTGCTTACGTGAAGCAGACAGTGGGAGATAAATTGGATAGTCGATCCATTTTATGCTACTTTGTGGGATATCCAAGGAATTCCGTTGGATATTGTTTCTATCATCCCCAAGAAACAAAGGTGTTTGTTTCTAGGAATGCAACCTTTTTGGAAAAGAAATTTCTATTGGATAGAAAGGGCGAGATGATAGAACTCGAAGAGGTTCGAGAGGCACCCACAGTTGTAGAACCCACACCCAATGAGCTAAGTGAGGAGATACAAGCTCCTAGAAGATCCGAGAGGATCTCGAGACCACCTATGAGGTATGGTCTGCTTCTTGAAGAGGGCCATGATGATCCTAATCTTGGATGTGATCCAAGGACCTTCAAGGAAGCGTTATCGGATGCGGATTCATCCAAGTGGCTTGAAGCAATGGAATCTGAGATGAATTCCATGCATTTGAACCAAGTGTGGAATCTTGTGGATCCACCTGAGGGAACTGTTCCCATAGGATGTAAATGGATTTACAAGAGGAAACTTGGGGCGGATGGGAAGGTATTGACTTTCAAAGCGCGATTGGTAGCAAAAGGGTATACTCAAAGACAAGGTGTTGACTATGAGGAAACCTTTTCTCCAGTTGCGATGTTCAAGTCCATTAGGATATTGCTAGCCATAGCTGCATGGTATGACTATGAGATATGGCAGATGGATGTGAAGACAGCCTTCCTTAATGGGGATATTAAGGAAGAAATTTACATGTCTCAACCTGAAGGGTTTACATCCATCGGAAGTGAGCATATGGTATGCAAACTTCAAAGATCTATTTATGGTCTTAAGCAGGCATCGAGGAGCTGGAACCTCAGATTCGATAGTACAATCAAAGAGTTTGGTTTTACTAAGAATCCTGAGGAACCCTGTGTGTATAAGAAGGTCAGTGGGAGTGCTGTGACATTCCTTGTTCTTTATGTTGATGACATTCTACTCATTGGGAATGATGTAGGAATGTTGCAATCAACAAAGATATGGTTAGCAAGTAAGTTCTCAATGCAGGACTTGGGTGAAGCATCTTTTGTATTGGGAATACAGATCTATAGAGATAGATCAAGAAGATTGCTTGGTCTCACCCAGTCCACATACATTGATACCATCGTGAAGCGGTTCTCGATGGATGAGTCCAAGAGAGGACATCTACCAATATGTCATGGCGTGTCCCTATCCAAGTCTATGTCTCCCAAGACTGATGCAGAGATAGCGGCGATGACACGAATTCCGTATGCTTCGGCTATTGGTAGTATCATTTATGGGATGATATCTACACGTCCTGACGTGGCATTTGCACTAAGTGTAGTGAGTAGATATCAATCCAACCCTGGTCTTCCACACTGGAAAGCTGTGAAAGACATCCTCAAGTATTTGAGAAGGACCGATAAATTGTTCTTGGTCTATGGGGGTGGAGAACTGAAATTGGAAGGCTATACCGACTCTAGCTTCCAAAGCGATGTTGATGACTCGAAGTCAACCTCCGGATTCATATTCATGCTCAATGGTGGTGCTGTCTCTTGGAAGAGTTCCAAGCAAGACAGTACTGCGGATTCCACCACTGAGGCAGAATACATTGCTGCATCGGCTGCAGCAAAGGAGGCTGTTTGGATTAGGAATTTCGTCCAAGAGTTGGGCGTCATTCCAAATGGAGTTGCTCCTATCCTGGTGATGTGCGACAACACGGGAGCCATAGCTCAGGCGAAGGAGCCAAGGTCTCATCAGAAGTCAGAACACGTATTGAGAAAGTACCACATCCTCAGAGAGATTGTGGAACGAGGAGAAGTGTCGATCGACAAAGTCGGCTCCGCAGATAATGTTACTGATCCACTAACTAAGCCTTTACCAGGACCATCGTTCGAGAAGCATCGCGAATCAATGGGTCTAAAGTATATTGGTAGTTGGCTCTAGTGCAAGTGGGAGATTGTTAGAGTAGGTGCACGTCGAGCCAAGTGTTGGCCGACTGTTCACGATGAAACTCTTTGTATAAACGATCTTTATTTTAATAATATTTGAATTTATTAATTTGGCGCATCTTTATCTTTATACCCATGCTAGTTGCATAGATAAAGTCCTTGAATATACAAATAGTAGAAAGAATATGAGATGCTCATATGATGAGTATCATGAAACTCATATTTGGAATATTGTATATTCTAAACCGTTCCTAGTCGATTCAGCCGCCACTAAGAAGGATAAAGGCCGCTCGAGTTAGAGACTAGTATCTGCGATGTGAGTACCATGTTTCATTGGTAGGGGACATTGTGATGTCCGAGCATGCAGGTGCTCCTGGTAGAGTGCACTGAACAACCCTCTATAAAGGACTTTCCAAGTGGTTCTCACTTATCGAGTGGAAAAGTCCTAGTTTATGGTTGTACACCATTAGTCCTTATGACCCGGGACAACATTGAGACTCTATGTGCTAGCGTTTCACTTTGACTTGTTTACCGACTCTTATGGGGTCATCAGGTGGCAAGGTTGGGTGTTACGGCGAAACACTTAGGAGTCGATGCATTGTAGCCGGGGATTCACCGCTTACCTACGGGTATGGATATCCTATGTGTTTTTCATGTATGTGTGGGTTGAAATCTCTGATCAGAGTATGGTGGTAATTATGAAAGGGGTTTCATAGATTACACCATCGATGCAACCACAACATGACACATAGTATCGATTCATTGACAACTCTCGATAAACCAATAGTTGTCGAATCGGTCGGGATATATGAGTTGAAGGGACCGTACTGTACGCTAACCATAATTGAATGGTTCTTGCAGGCACTATCATGTGATACCTAGGGAATCACGTAAGCGATGCTGCTAGGCGTTTAACGTGATTGGTTGGGTACTATCAGACTTGAGTTCTGACGTTCTTACTATCAAGGAGTTGATAAGTAAGAATGGAGCACTTGGGGTATGCTCGAATAAGGACATGTTTAGTCCGAATCACATAGAGATGTGAACCCACGGCTAGTTGTATCAATGAACCATTGAGGGCCACACAAGTACTAGCTTTGTAAATCTCGATGAGAAGTAAAATAGTTCAATGTGTTGAACAGCTTATAAATGTGTTTATAAGCGTAAAGAAAAATAGAAGTACGACTTCTATGAGAGAAATATAAATTTTAATTTATGAAAGTGTTCCTAGATTAAAATTTGACCAAGTGAATAATGTATTAGAAAATTGTGATTTTCATAAACATTATTATGGACTAAATTAAATTAATTCAATTGTTGAATTAATTAATCACTAGTGGGCCTAGTAGAGTCCAAATAATTAAATTAATTCAAGTGTTGGATTAATTAAATAACATTGGGCCTTGTAGAGCCCAATTGGAAATAATTATTTAACTAGTGGGCTTGAGTAAAATCAAGTAAAGTCTAGTTGGGCTCAAAATGTTTGAGACAATTAAAAGTCCATGGGCCTTGCAAAAGTTGCAAGCCCACTAGGGTTTGCATGCTTGGGAGGTGAAGGGGTTTGGAATACTTTTGATTAAAATAATGCATGGCATGCAATTTTTGAATCTAGCTTTTTGCAACCCCAAGACTCAACTTTCCTCCCTCATTCTCCCTAGACTTGGCCGAAACTACTCTCAAAAAAAAAATTCTCTCCCAAAAATTCTTCTCTCTTGTGTTCTTCAATTGTTGGAGAATACTCACTTCTCTTTGATAAATCCTCAAATATTTCTAGTGCAATATTTGAGGGGATTTACATTGCAAGTGGTGGGCTTAATTTTGGAGGTGGAAGCTTGTAGATTTTTCATCCAAAGAAGAGCTTTGTTGTTTACAACAAAGTTGGTGCCACTCATCAATCTCTTGAGATTGATAGGTAAATTCTAAAACATCCTATGTATGTTTTATTTTGTAAATATTACACTAAACCTAGGGTGGCCGAAAATTTCATGCTAAATTTTAAAATTTTTGACTTCCGTTGCGCTTCAGGCCACCGTAACCGGTCCGCTTTCATTCTTTGGGGTTGATGTTCACGGACCCTTTGACGGGGTCCGTCCTCTGGGTCCGGGTGCTCTCTTGTGAATTTTTCCTACTTTTCCGGGTATTTCGTGACATGGCAGTGCGAGCTTGACTTTTCTTTCATTCCTTTGGCTTTCACCATCTTTTGGTCAAACTTGCAAATAGCCATAATGAGACGAATTAAGCGCGAAACTCAGAATAAAAATTCCAGATAAGCACGAATACGACAAAATAAAATCCCTAAAATGCTATATAATTCGTGCTTATCAACTCCCCCACACTTAACCCTTGTTCGTCCTCGAACAAATCTGACAAAAATAAAGATGAGAAATATTCCAGATTCAGAACTCAAGTAACATAATCAAACCTTCTCAATTTGTCAAACTCTTTCACCCCAAGTCAAAAGATCACGCTTCGCATATCACAAGATTTGTTTTCGTCGCAATTTAAGATTCAAACATTTACCCAGTCAAGCTCAACAGAACAAAATGTGTGTAGTGTGTAGGTCAGACTCGTACTCATCTCCAGCTACTTGGTTTCATGATCACTTATTTTCATTTGTTATCGAAACGCCCCATATGCTTGACTTTCATACCCCTCTCTACTAAATGTTGAACGACAGTGACTTGGTTAATAGGTCTTTTTAAGCTTATAACGTAAGGCCAAGGCTCACGGCTACAATAAAAGATAGGGCATCAAAAGTGAGATACAATAAACATTATTCCTGTAGCACATTCATTCAACCTTCGACTCGTCAACAGTTACTGTCTTTTCATCATTTTCAGAGCTCTAGTGTTTCCTTTTCTTTCTCATTGTCCACCAACTTCCACCCACAGAATTTTTTTTTTCCGGGTGTTTTCAATACTATACATTTTCCTCCTTTTTCTTCTTCTTTTCTCTTTTCTCTTTTTTTTTTGAACAAAAATTCATCGACTCCTTCACTCAATTCTTCAATCCATTGGAGTAATTCAAACATTTCTGTAATGCCCGAGGATTTGATTATCGTAATTTGCTATGAGATTAGTGAATTAAATAGATATAACTGTAAACGGGCCACTACGAGACCAGATTGGATAAAGAATATGAATTTCACCAATTTCGGGCAGAACTAGTGGCGCCCGAGCGGTAGAAAGTGACCGCCCGAGCGCCAATGTTCCATGGCATCACGTTCGGGCAGAAGGTGTGGCGCCCGGGCGGTAATTTATGACCGCCCGAGCGCCAGAGTCTAGCATTTCGGACAGAACCTTCCGCGCCCGGGCGGTAGAATCTTACCGCCCGAGCGCCGAGCTCGCGCCCGGGCGGTAAGTTTCGACCGCCCGAGCGCCAAACCAGAATTGGCAAGAATGAGCCACGTAGCTTTGCATGCAAGGGGCGATATATATAACGATTTTTCCTCAAAAATCTGATAAGAATCAGAATAGAAAAGCTACGAGAGAGATTTTGAAATTCTTACGCTTGCTTCTTTCAATCCGTCCGTCAGACTTGAAATCCGACTTCGGTACCGTGTTCCTATCGTTGTAGGCTACGCGTGGACGTAAGTTTTACTATGTTTTGGCATGTCCTGAAATTATGATGTTGCAGGAATCAGATATGATTCATATATGTTGTTTCTGACATATTAGACATCGTATATTACAAACGGATTTAAGAACGGACACCGTATAGAAATGTTATGAATTTTAGAGTTGAATTGACTGGGTGTTGGTACCAGATTTATACCATTTTCAGTTATGAATTGGGGGAATTGATATAAATTGTTTAATATGGAGATTGTACAGTTTAAATGATACCGAAATCAAGTATTTAAGTGGGTATGTGTTGATTGAGATTAGAAATTGATAAATTGTGTATCAACATTTCCATTTCAAATTCGTATTGGTGACAGCGACAGCAATTGTGCAACGAAAGGTATAAGTCATGTTTTGTTTGGGGAGATGTAACTCAAATAAGATATTATTTGAGTTTCCCAACCAAAATCACATACTAGTATTATTAGATATATTGTAACATGTTTATGAATTGTGTATAGCATTATATTCAATCTTTTAACATGTTTATGCTTTGATTTCAGAATTGTATTCAAGCATGTATGATCAGTGTGATATTCAGATATGAATATGATTATACTTTGTTTACATATTGATATTCATTGCATCTAAGATAGGAGAGTCTTTGACAGGCATTGTCAAATAGCTAGACGTTTCGGTGTATCTCAGCATAGGAGTAGGTATTACTCTTATTGCCGCCGTTGATACAGCTCAGACCGAAGTCTAGGAATGAGACGTACATTACCCCGATTGGAAGGTAGGTAGTGACGTCTTATTCACACCGGGATCCCTAGAGTTCTAGTCGAGTCGAGTCTAGACATGGTTTGATTCGCATTGCATTGCATGAACATATGATGTCATTCATGATAACATGTTTCATGTTTAATTGATTATATGCATGTATACATGTTTATACTGGGATTTGTTCTCACCGGAGTTTCCGGCTGTTGTTATGTCTGTATGTGTGCATAACACCAGGTGGGGCAGGATCTGTGTCACGCAGAGGATGAGAGATGGACATAGCGTGGTGATCTCGGGCATAGCAGAAGAACTAGTAGTTGTACTTTTGGCATGTACTGTATTTAATTACTAGTTGTCGAATATGGTTTGGAACCAGACATATTTGTATCTTATGTTTGTATATTATGTTGTTGAATAACATAGAGACTTCTTATGTTAGCTTTCATTTGAGTTAATGTAAAAACAAAAATTTGACCCACTTTTTATATTAATGATCCGTTTTAATCCCAAAGAATAGAATTAGAGCTCGGGTCCCCACAACAGGTGGTATCAGAGCCTTAGGTTCTGTAGATTGAGATAGAGTAGAATGAGCGGGGTAGATCGAGTCATCTTCCTTGCTTATACTGTGCTAGCATGTTTATTGCTTCCATCATTACATGTTGTTTATTATCTGATTGATTACAGCGTGTAATAAACTGAATCAGAACCGATTCTAGATCAGAGGTAACTGACTAGAGGAGGGCTGAGACAGTTGTATATCTTGTATTCTAATCCGTTGGATTATTAGATACATGTCTCCTAGAAGAGCAGTTGTGCCAGTACGACCAGCAGCGCCAAAACAGGGGAGCACATCCGGAGATCCTATGGATGTTACGGCGACCCCTATGGAGACGTTGCTGAAGCGATTCCAATCATTCCGACCACCGACCCTCAAGGGTACAGAAAATGCAATCGAATGTGAGAGCTGGTTGGAGGATATTGAGATGCTATTCGAGTCTCTGGAATATAGTGACGAGAAACGAGTGAAACTTATTGGCCATCAACTGCAAGACGTGGCTAAGTATTGGTGGGTGAATATAAGGAGAGCACTAGAACAGCGTGGCACCGAAATTACATGGAAAGCATTCAAGACGGAGTTTTATCAGCGATTCTTTCCTGTATCCTACCGTAAAGATAAAGGCGCTGAATTTGCAAACCTGAGGCAAGGGCAACTGAACATCGAAGAGTACGTTGCTAAATTTTCTTCTTTGCTTCGCTTTGCACCTCATGTTTCAGGTAGTGATGAGGCCGTAGCAGATCAGTTTATAAACGGCTTAAATCCTGATGTCTTTACATTGGTCAATACTGGGAGACCCAATAATTTCGCTGAAGCATTGAACCGTGCCAAAGGAGCAGAAGCAGGGTTGCTGAGACAACGGAGTGTTCCGTATGTTGCACCGAGTCCGAGACCGCCACTACCTCCATCCCAAGTTCCTCCTCCTCGATTCGAAAGTGGTGGTAGCAGTAGTGGACGCAAAGATCAATTGAAAGCAAAGGGCAAGCAGTTTAAGAGAGCAGGGATCAGTTCTTCGAGCTCCAGCGGGTCGAGACCGAGAGGCTTTGGCCAGAGTCTAGAGGTGGCAAGTGGATATTGCAGTACGTGTGGAGGTAAGAATGCCACAGAACAGTGTCAAGGTGTAGTGGGCAGGTGTAATATATGCAAGCAACCGGGGCATTATGCCAAGGTATGTCCTCAGAGAAGTGGTACATCGAGATTTCAGGCTGCAGGGTCGTGTGCCTCAGTGACTCAGCCTGAGAGGCAAGTTTCATCTGTTCACTCATTTCAGCCGCCACCTGCACAAACCCAGCCTCGAGCCAGAGGTGGTCAGACCGGGAGCCAACCGACCCGACAACAGGCTCAGGTGTTTGCGTTGACAGAGGAGCAAGCACAAGATGCCCCAGATGATGTCATTGCAGGTAACTGTTCCCTTTGTGGTTATCCTGCTTATATATTGATAGATACGGGTGCATCGCATACATTCATATCAGAACGATTTGCATTATTGCATTCTCTGCCTGTTGAGTCGTTATTAGATGTCGTGTCTATTACTTCTCCGTTGGGAAGTGGTTTGATAGCTGTGACCACGGTTAGACATTGCATCTTACGGTTTGAGGGTCATGAAATTGATCTAGATTGCATAGTACTCGGGTTAGATGATTTTGATTGTATTGTTGGAATTGACATGTTAACAAAGTACAGAGCCACCGTGGATTGTTTCCACAAGATTTTCAGATTCAGACCAGAAATGACAGACGAGTGGAAATTCTACGGAAAGGGTTCCAGATCTCGGATTCCCTTGATTTCGGCTTTGTCTATGAGTAAGTTGTTACAGAAAGGAGCAGATGGGTTCCTTGTGTATGCTGTAGATGTACAGAAAGCTAGCCCGACATTAGCAGATTTGCCAGTAGTCCGGGAATTTGCAAATGTATTTCCAGAGGAGATTCCAGGGTTACCTCCGGTGCGAGAGGTAGATTTTAGTATCGATCTTATTCCAGGTACCACTCCTATTTCGAGAGCTCCTTATAGGATGCCGTCGATAGAGTTGAAAGAATTAAAGGCACAGTTGGAAGATCTTCTAGCCAAGGGATATATCAGACCTAGTGTATCTCCTTGGGGCGCTCCAGTGCTATTTGTGCGAAAGAAAGATGGATCGATGCGGTTGTGTATCGATTACCGGCAGTTGAATAAGGCAACGATCAAGAACAAATATCCTTTGCCTAGGATCGATGACCTATTTGATCAGTTGCAGGGATCCTTTGTGTATTCTAAGATTGACTTGCGATCCGGATATCATCAGCTCAGAGTTCGAGATGTAGACATACCGAAGACAGCGTTTCGAACCAGGTATGGGCATTACAAATTTATTGACATGCCTTTTGGTTTAACAAATGCTCCGGCGGTATTTATGGGCTTGATGAATCAAATCTTTCAGA
Source organism: Primulina eburnea (assembly GCF_022965805.1). Classification (NCBI taxonomy): domain Eukaryota; kingdom Viridiplantae; phylum Streptophyta; class Magnoliopsida; order Lamiales; family Gesneriaceae; genus Primulina; species Primulina eburnea. The sequence goes on from NC_133118.1 coordinate 21,023,715, forward strand.
GGTATTTGGACGATTTTGTTATTGTCTTTATCGATGATATTCTGGTGTATTCTAAGAACAAGAATGAGCATGCAGAGCATCTCAGAATTGTGTTGCAAACACTGAGAAATGAGAGATTGTATGCCAAATTGTCAAAGTGTGAATTCTGGTTGAATCGAGTTGTCTTTTTGGGACATATCATATCTGGAGATGGTATTTCTGTAGATCCGAGTAAAGTGGAAGCTGTGATCAGTTGGTCAAGACCGACTTCTGTGCCAGAGATACGCAGTTTCATGGGTCTAGCAGGATACTATAGACGATTCATCCAAGATTTCTCCCGTATTGCTAAGCCAATCACACAATTGACACAGAAGAATGCGCCATTCCTATGGTCTGAGGAGTGTGAGTCGAGCTTTCTGGAATTGAAGAAGAGGTTGACCAGTGCACCTGTCTTGATGATTCCTTCAGGTACGGGTGATTTCGTTGTATATTGTGATGCCTCTCACAGAGGTTTGGGATGTGTTCTTATGCAGCGAGGTCATGTGGTCGCTTATGCCTCGAGACAGTTGAAGACTCACGAGACTCGATACCCCATTCATGATCTTGAATTGGCGGCTATCGTATTTGCACTGAAGATCTGGCGTCATTATCTTTATGACGAGAAATTCGAGATCTATTCAGACCATAAAAGCCTAAAGTACTTGTTCTCTCAGTCAGAATTGAACATGAGGCAGCGTAGATGGCTTGATCTGTTAAAGGACTTTGATTGCGAGATCAAATACTATCCAGGAAAGTCAAATGCAAAAGCAGATGCCTTGAGTCGTAAGGTATGTTCTTTGTCCTTATCGACGATAGGTGTTAACAAGTTAGTTGAAAATTGCTGTACATCTGGATTAGAATTTGATACCGATAGTAAGCCGCTACGACTTTTTACGATCCAAGTTGAGCCCAATTTGATTATGAGGATCAAGGAAGCACAAAGAACCGATCAGACTGTGCAGAAATCGATCCAAATGGTCAGATCAGGGCATGTATCAGAATATCAGGTACAAGATCATGTGTTATATGTGAATAACCATCTAGTTGTGCCAGATGTTACAGATTTACGACAGCAGATTCTGACAGAGGCACATTGTAGTCGGTTCAGCATTCATCCTGGTGGCAGAAAGATGTATAATGACTTGAAGACACAGTTCTGGTGGAAGCAAATGAAATCAGACATTGCCGAATTTGTGTCTAAGTGTTTGAACTGCCAATAGGTGAAAGCTGAGAGGAAGAAGCCTGGGGGTTTACTTCAGAGTTTATCTATTCCAGAATGGAAATGGGACCACATTTCCATGGATTTTGTGACGAAGTTACCTCGATCTTCCCGTGGATGTGATTCGATTTGGGTCATTATTGATAGATTGACCAAATCAGCTTGTTTCATTCCGTATAGAATGACGTATCGGCATGATCAGATGGCGGAGATATATGTTCGAGAGGTAGTCAGATTACATGGTGTGCCGAAGTCTATCGTCTCAGATCGTGATCCACGATTCACTTCGCACTTTTGGCACAGTTTACAGCAGGCTTTAGGTACGACCTTACACCTTAGCACTGCTTACCATCCTCAGACAGACGGACAGTCAGAGCGGACTATCCAGACACTAGAGGATATGTTGCGAGCCGTAGTGCTAGATTTTGGCACTAGTTGGCAAGATTCCCTACCTCTTTGCGAATTCTCTTACAATAATAGCTATCAAACGAGTATTGAGATGGCACCGTTTGAAGCTTTGTATGGCAAGAAGTGCAGATCTCCGCTATATTGGGATGATATCTCAGAGGTGCCAGAACTTGGGCCAGATATGATTCGTGACATGACAGAGAAGGTGAAACTCATTCAGAAGAGGATGAAGACAGCACAAGATCGACAAGCAATGCCAATATCAGACGTAGACCGTTAGTATTTGAGGCAGGAGATAGAGTATTCTTGAAGATTTCTCCATTCAGAGGCGTTGTTCGATTTGGCAAACGCGGGAAACTATCTCCTCGATACATTGGTCCTTACGAGATTCTTGAAAAGATTGGCGATCGAGCTTATCGACTTGCACTTCCTCCTTCTCTATCCGGAATACATGACGTGTTACATGTATCAATGTTACGAAGATATATGCCAGATGTTTCTCATGTTAATCAACCTGACAAAGCTGAACTTGATCAGACTTTGAGCTACGTGGAACAACCGATACAGATTCTTGATCGGAAGGAAAAGCAACTCAGAACGAAGATTATTCCACTTGTGAAAGTTCAGTGGAGTCGTCATGGCATCGAAGAAGCGACATGGGAGACAGAAGCAGATATGCGACAGAAACACACCGAATTATTCCAATGATGTAAGTATTAATCTAGCTTTGATATCATTACTTTGATGCTTACAATGATAGAATGATGTATGAGTTCGAGGACGAACTCTTATCTAAGAGGGGGAGAAATGTAATGCCCGAGGATTTGATTATCGTAATTTGCTATGAGATTAGTGAATTAAATAGATATAACTGTAAACGGGCCACTACGAGACCAGATTGGATAAAGAATATGAATTTCACCAATTTCGGGCAGAACTAGTGGCGCCCGAGCAGTAGAAAGTGACCGCCCGAGCGCCAATGTTCCATGGCATCACGTTCGGGCAGAAGGTGTGGCGCCCGGGCGGTAATTTATGACCGCCCGAGCGCCAGAGTCTAGCATTTCGGACAGAACCTTCCGCGCCCGGGCGGTAGAATCTTACCGCCCGAGCGCCGAGCTCGCGCCCGGGCGGTAAGTTTCGACCGCTCGAGCGCCAAACCAGAATTGGCAAGAATGAGCCACGTAGCTTTGCATGCAAGGGGCGATATATATAACGATTTTTCCTCAAAAATCTGATAAGAATCAGAATAGAAAAGCTACGAGAGAGATTTTGAAATTCTTACGCTTGCATCTTTCAATCCGTCCGTCAGACTTGAAATCCGACTTCGGTACCGTGTTCCTATCGTTGTAGGCTACGCGTGGACGTAAGTTTTACTATGTTTTGGCATGTCCTGAAATTATGATGTTGCAGGAATCAGATATGATTCATATATGTTGTTTCTGACATATTAGACATCGTATATTTACAAACGGATTTAAGAACGGACACCGTATAGAATTGTTATGAATTTTAGAGTTGAATTGACTGGGTGTTGGTACCAGATTTATACCATTTTCAGTTATGAATTGGGGGAATTGATATAAATTGTTTAATATGGAGATTGTACAGTTGAAATGATACCGAAATCAAGTATTTAAGTGGGTATGTGTTGATTGAGATTAGAAATTGATAAATTGTGTATCAACATTTCCATTTCAGATTCGTATTGGTGACAGCGACAACAATTGTGCAACGAAAGGTATAAGTCATGTTTTGTTTGGGGAGATGTAACTCAAATAAGATATTATTTGAGTTTCCCAACCAAAATCACATACTAGTATTATTAGATATATTGTAACATGTTTATGAATTGTGTATAGCATTATATTCAATCTTTTAACATGTTTATGCTTTGATTTCAGAATTGTATTCAAGCATGTATGATCAGTGTGATATTCAGATATGAATATGATTATACTTTGTTTACATATTGATATTCATTGCATCTAAGATAGGAGAGTCTTTGACAGGCATTGTCAAATAGCTAGACGTTTCGGTGTATCTCAGCATAGGAGTAGGTATTACTCTTATTGCCGCCGTTGATACAGCTCAGACCGAAGTCTAGGAATGAGACGTACATTACCCCGATTGGAGGGTAGGTAGTGACGTCTTATTCACACCGGGATCCCTAGAGTTCTAGTCGAGTCGAGTCCAGACATGGTTTGATTCGCATTGCATTGCATGAACATATGATGTCATTCATGATAACATGTTTCATGTTTAATTGATTATATGCATGTATACATGTTTATACTGGGATTTGTTCTCACCGGAGTTTCCGGCTGTTGTTATGTCTGTATGTGTGCATAACAACAGGTGGGGCAGGATCTGGGTCACGCAGAGGATGAGAGATGGACATAGCGTGGTGATCTCGGGCATAGCAGAAGAACTAGTAGTTGTACTTTTGGCATGTACTGTATTTAATTACTAGTTGTCGAATATGGTTTGGAACCAGACATATTTGTATCTTATGTTTGTATATTATGTTGTTGAATAACATAGAGACTTCTTATGTTAGCTTTCATTTGAGTTAATGTAAAAACAAAAATTTGACCCACTTTTTATATTAATGATCCGTTTTAATCCCAAAGAATAGAATTAGAGCCCGGGTCCCCACAACTTCAATGTGCACAGGAGTTTTATTTCTCTCACATGTAGGTAGGAAGAAGTGTATAGGCTAAGATTCAGGTAGTTGATGTGGGACATTGAATAACTGACGAATGGGGGCTAACTGTGTGTCATTGACACACACCATTCGATTTTTTTCAGGCTAAAAAGGGGTTACTAGGGGCAATTAATGATGTATCGGTCAGGCTAGAAAGGCTTAAACGGTCCAAAGATCGCCTAAATCATCCCTAAGTCACCATCGTTCGTATTTTCGCTTCGAGGGCTAATCAGACAAGTTCTAGGGATCGTTGTTCGATTAATCTCTTTTTTTTTTAAGTTCACAATTCACCAATTCACTATCAATGAGTAAAAGTTTGACCACGTGCATTGAACAAAATGTTGATACAGAACTGGTTCATGTTAGACTCTCTCCTTGAAACTACGACTCCTATCACTCAATACTAGGCATGAAGCAATTTTCCGGGTGATCCAAAATCTAACAAATTAATTCGATTATCAAGTGAAACAAGAGTTCCTAGTCTAAAAATAGTTCCATCCTACGTGAAAAGTGTTGTTAAGTGTTGTGCAACGATGTGTAACAAGACTGACCCACCCCCACACTTTGATCACGACACTGCCCTCAGTGTAAAGCAATGGAAAAAGGAACGATCAAGACAGTTAAAGCAAAAACACTTCCCTGGACAAATTGCGAGTAAGTGGTGAAAATGTGATAGAAATCAGCAACTCCTGAAAAGCACGACATCGAATACACAAGGAAACATAAAAAGGAATAGGAGAAACACACAAACACACGATCAAAATTCAAATGATAGTAACGATAAAGATCAAGTCTGAAAACGTTTATAACAACATAAAAAGGGAGAAATCTAGAAAAAACAATAACATCCTCCACAAACCCTAACAGAATAAACTACTCTTCGTCCTCTGATCCCAGCTCTAAGTTCATGAATTCATTGAGAGTATCTCGTTCCCAAGGTGGGGCATAGGCGTCGGGGGACTGTTGCTCGACTCGAGCTAGACGGTTGCCGATGTTGTCCATGCAATCCAGCAAGGATGAGTAAAAGCGGCGCCTGGCTTGCGAGTTCCGCGGCCTAGGGGGTACGCCAGCTTGAGGGTCAGCTCGGGCATCTAAAGCCGCTTCTTCCTCCACACGAGCTTCCCAGGCCCGGTCAGCGAGTGCAGGGGGCGGTACTGGGGGATCACGGGGATGAGGACTGAGATGTCGACTCTCGGGATTACGATACCACGCTCCCTGTCGAAAAATGAAGAACATGCCCTGTATGGCCTGAGTAGTGAGCATATGAGTAGAGGTAGGCAGGAAGGATGTCTCTCCCGAGAAGTCGATACCATGGGCCGCCAAAATCCGGGCTATGATGATAGAGAACGGGGCATATGGTTTTTTATTCTTGGTGGGGTCAATGTTAGAGACGGAACGCATATGTGAAATGATAATCGATGCCACCGGAATAGCAGGAATTGCCCCTAATCCATTCAACATCTTATCAATGATGTAAAGATCCATATGACGGACCTCATTGTTGCCTGCCTTCCTCAGAATTATGTTTGCACCAGTGAAATAACAGATTAAACGGTCCAGCAGTGGGAGGGAAGTCGGGAGAACGCTGGAGCGGGATCAGATTGGGGACGTATCGTACTGGAGGCGGTCCCGTTCATGTGGGATCCTAAAAGTGATGTTTGAAAGGAACAGATCCAACTGGTTGAACACCACAGGGGGGCCATCATTTGGAACATTCAGAATAGCCGCCAAATAACCGCTCGTCAACTCGATGGGGACGCCCTTGACGTACGTACGGATCGATTGCAACCCAGTCTTGTCCTTCTCTTCAAAATTGGCATAGAATTACCACACAAGATCAGGGAAATACGGGCCAGTGATGTCCAGAAGATGACCCCAGCCAAATTTGTCAAACTCGGCACGGATTGGTACCTCGGCATCGATACATGGATGAATAGACTTTTCAACAATCAATGCGTTCTCATGCAGGGCCGAGTACCAATCAGAGTTCTCGATGGATGTGAATCTGAAGGAGTCAAACTCTACTCTGGCGCGGCGAGATGATGAGGAAGCCTCGCCTCGTGCACGCTTACTAGTCAGTCGACGAGGAGGCATTTTATTTCAACCAATTCACTTCACCCAATCTCAAACACAAAAATTCACGAATGCAACCCGAATAAAACAACCAAATCAATCACCGCAGTCTAACCAAGCAAACCGAAGATAAAGACCCAAGCAATAAACGAACTATCTCGCAATAAATATACTCTTCTACCGCACACAAAATTCCCAACACTGATAATCGCCAATGGAGAAGAGGCTTAGCCACGCTTACCGGAAAAAGAAGATGACGATGATGAAAGCACATCATCGGCGAAGGGTGGTGTTTCGGCGACGTGAGCGGTGGTGAGGCGGAGGAGGTGCGGTTGCGGTGGAGGTGCTGCGAGGACGGCGGTAGTGAGGAGCGGAGGGAATCGATTTTGGGGCTTTAGGGATTTGGGTAGCAGAAATCGCGATTTTATTCTGATATGTCGCGAAAATAAGAGACACGGACCCCGTGCTGGGGTCCGTGTAGAGGTCCGTGCACCCTCGGGATGTGAGACAGTCTGAGAAGTGAAGGACACGAACCCCGTGCATGGGTCCGTGTTTGCATCCGTGTAGGCACTGGAAATTGGCTATTTTGAAAGTGAAGAACACGGACCCCGTGCTGGGGTCGGTGTAAAGGTTCGTGCAGACTCGGGAAGTTGGCAATATCGATGGTTAAGTACACGGACCCCGTGTAGGGGTCCGGGCAAGGTCCGGGTAGCCTCGGTATTTGAAAACCAATTTTCACTCTTTTTTTTATATATACGACCCAAACCCAAATGTTATGCCATGCATGTACAATTCTATAAATCTAAAGGAAAAAATTGACACTCAATAAAGCACACAAGATGCAAGAATTGTACAGAAACTTCCCTGGTCAATTTGAGGTTTTGAAACCGATCGTCCTGATAGACTCTCCCACACTTGAGAAATTTCCGTCAGTAGATAAATTACATGCACCACCATACACTGAGATTAACTTACGAATAATGCGGGAAAAACAAAAAGAAAGTAAATTAGAACAAATAAAATAAACTAAAGCAAGGAAGAAAAATAAAACTAAACACTGGGTTGCCTCCCAGTAAGCGCTAAATTTAGAGTCGATAGCCTGACTGTACTCCCTTGATTTAGTTGGGATCCTGCAGATCCACTGTGATCGGCTCATCGGGTATGGCACCACCGTGATTAACTTTCAGCCTATGCCCATTTACTTTGAACGCCCCAGTTGCGTCACTAGTGATCTCCACTGTCCCGTAGGGGAAAATTTGCGTGACGGTATATGGTCCTGACCACCGTGAACGCAATTTACCTGGCATCAATTTCAGTCGAGAATTATATAATAATACCTGTTGACCCACCAAAAATTCTCGATGGACAATGTTCTGATCATGCCAACGTTTGGTTTTCTCTTTGTAAAGCTTGGCATTCTCGTACGCCTCCAACCTAAACTCATCCAATTCGTTTAGCTGCAGCACTCTCCCGTCACCTGTGGCTTTAGCATCAAAATTCAGAAATTTGGTAGCCCAATAAGCCTTATGTTCAAGTTCTACAGGTAGGTGACATGATTTTTCATACAACAATTTGAAAGGGGACATGCCAATGGGGGTTTTAAAAGCAGTGCGGTAAGCCCAAAGTGCATCGTCGAGTTTCCTAGACCATTATTTCCTCGAAGCACCGACAGTCTTCTCAAGAATGCGCTTAAGTTCTCTGTTCGAAACCTCGACTTGGCCACTAGTTTGGGGGTGATAAGGTGTTGTCACCTTATGTCGGACCCCATACTTAGCCAACAAACTGTCAAATTGACGATTACAAAAATGAGTACCCCCATCGCTAATGATGGCTCTAGGTGTGCCAAAACGTGAGAAAATATTTTTCATAAGAAATTGAACGACAACTCTAGAGTCATTAGTTTTGTATGCAACCGCCTCAACCCACTTGGACACATAATCAACGGCTACCAAAATATACTTATTCCCAAAAGAGACCGGGAACGGACCCATGAAATCGATACCCCAAACATCAAAAATTTCACACACCAAGATATTAGTAAGAGGCAATTCATGTCTCCTAGATATGTTACCTGTGCGCTGACAATCTGGACATTTTGTGACATATGCATGTGCATCCTTAAATAGTGTGGGCCAATAAAAACAAGACTGGAGGACTTTGGACGCAGTTCTAGTTGCCCCAAAGTGGCCTCCAGCCGGACCAGCATGACAATGCAACAAAATTTCACTTACCTCTTCTTGGGGAATGCATCTACGAATTATGGCGTCTGCACATATTCTAAACAAGTAAGGGTCCTCCCACAAATAATATTTCAAATCTGAGAAAAACGTTTTCTTTTGCTGATATGTAAAATGGGGAGGAATGAACTTACTTGATAGATAATTAACAAAGTCGGCATACCATGGTAAGCTGTCGATTTCAAAAAGTTGTTCGTCCGAGAAATTATCCCGAATAATTTCATTACCTGTGTTCGGATTCTCCAGACGTGAGAGATGGTCAGCAACCTGATTCTCTGTTCCCTTCCGATCGATAATCGTCAAGTCAAATTTCTATAAAAGAAGAATCCAGCGAATTAGTCTTGGCTTTGCATCCTTTTTAGCCATCAAATATTTCAGGGCTGAATGATCGATATGCACAACAACTTTGCTCCCTATTAAATATGATCTAAACTTATCCAGAGCAAAAACCACAGCAAGAAGCTCCTTCTCTGTAGTGGCATAGTTCAGTTGGGCGGCTGAAAATGTCATACTAGCATAGTAGATGACATGAATGCACTTGTCTCTCTTTTGTCCCAACATTGCCCCTAACGCCGTGTCGCTTGCATCACACATCACCTCAAATGGCGAACCCCAGTCAGGTGCTATCATCACAGGTGCTGTGATCAATTTCTCTTTCAGAACCTGAAATGCCTGCACACACTCAGCAGAGAAATCAAAAGGCACATCTTTTATCAGTAAATTAGTCATGGGCTTGGCAATGCTAGAAATTTTTTTTATAAATCGTCTCTAGAATCCCGCATGCCCAAGGAAACTACGCACTCCTCTAATGTTGGTTGGGGCTGGAAGTTTCTCAATTACTTCAATCTTTGCCTTATCAACCTCAATCTCATTTTCAGAAATTTTATGCCCCAACACTATTCCCTCTCTCACCATAAAATGACATTTTTCCCAATTTAAGACCAAATTCGACTCTTCACATCTCTCCAAAACCTTAGACATGTTAATTAGACAAGTATCAAATGAGGAGCCAAATACAGAAAAATCATCCATGAATATCTCAATAAAGTCCTCAATCATGTCATGAAAAATTGTCATCATGCAACGTTGGAAAGTCGTCGGTGCATTACATAGACCGAATGGCATTCGTTTATATGCAAATGTCCCATAAGGGTTTGTAAAAGTGGTTTTCTCCTGATCTTCAGGGTCAATATGGATTTGCATATAACCCGAATAACCATCCAGAAAACAATAAAAAGAATGGCCAGCCAACCTTTCCAACATTTGATCAATAAATGGGAGGGGGAAATGATCTTTACGGGTGGCGTCGTTAAGTTTTCTATAGTCGATGCAAACACGCCACCCCGTAACAGTTCTCGTGGGAATTTATTCATTATTATCATTTTTCACAACAGTGATCCCACCTTTCTTTGGAACGACTTGGACTGGACTGACCCACCTACTGTCAGAAATCGGGTAAATAATACCTGCGTCCAGTAGCTTTATCACCTCTTTCTTCACCACTTCTTGCATTGCTGGGTTCAGACGCCTTTGAGGTTGGGTAGATGTCTTGTGATCAGCCTCCATCAGAATTTTGTGGATGCACATGGAAGAGCTGATCCCCTTAATGTCTGCAATGCTCCAACCTATGGCTTTGATGTTGTCCCTCAGCACTCGCAACAGCTTTTCCTCTTCAGCTCCTGTCAAAGTCGAAGAAACTATCACAGACAGTTTATCATTATCAAGCAAAAATAGATACTTTAAGTGTGAAGGAAGAGGTTTCATCTCTAGAATCGGGGCTTCTTCGATAGATGACTTTAAAGGTCTTGGGACATGCCCAAGCTCCCCAATCCTAGAGTTTACCGTTTTTGACAGTGGTCTGTCTGACTCCAGATAGGAAATACATTCATCAAGCTCTTGATTTCCCAATTCTTGTGGCGATGAATGAGTTAAGCAAACCTCCAAAGGGTCCTCACCTAACAGTCCCTGTAAATCACACTCAACAAACTCATCAGTAGCATCAATTCGAAAACAATCAGAAGTATCATTAGGATATTTGATGGACTGAAAAGCATTAAATACCACACTCTCATCATTCAACCTCAACACCAATTCACCCTTTTGTACATCTATCAGAGCTTTCCCAGTGGCTAAAAACGGTCTTCCTAAAATAAGAGGAATATCACGATCCTCTTCCATATCTAACACCACAAAATCCACTGGGAAAATAAACTTGTCGACCTTCACTAAGACATCCTCTACTATTCTCCTAGGGTATTTAATTGACCTATCAGCTAACTGTAGGGAAATTGTAGTTGGTTTCACCTCACCTATTTTCAGCTTCTCAAAACACGAATATGGCATCAAGTTAATGCTTGCGCCTAAGTCACACAATGCTTTATTAAAATTCGAAGTTCCAATGGTACAAGGGATAGAGAAACTACCTGGATCCTTAAGCTTCGGAGGGAGTTTATTTTGTAAAATTGCAGAACATTCCTCCGAAAGCTTAACTGTCTCAAAGTCGACCGATTTCCTTTTGTTTGATAAAATTTCCTTAAGAAATTTAGCGTACGAGGGAATTTGAGCTAAAGCCTCTGCAAATGGGATATTTGTAGTAGCCCGAATTCCAAATTGGGTAATTAACGGATTAATGGTGATTAAGAAGGTTTAATGTGTAATTTTTACCGTGGTCATGATCGGATGGACCGAAGATGGTTCGGAGGCACCGAAGAGTTCGGAAGGTCCGAAGTGAGTTCGGTGGATCCGATCATGAGGTGTCAAGAGCCAATGGACACGTGGGAGTTCGGACGTTCCGAAGTGTATGTTCGGTGGATCCGATCATGAGGTGTCAAGAGCCGGTGGACACGTAAGAGTTCGGACGTTCCGAAGTATGTTCGGTGGATCCGAACATAGCCTATAAATAGTGCTCGGATTTCCTCATTTTGGATTGTAATTTCTTGAGTTGTGTCTCCTATTTGAGAGGTTTGGAAGGTTTCTAGGGTTAGTTTGTCGGTCGAGCGTTAGCCAAGAGCTGCCAGGAGTGGTAGCGTAGCGACGCCTGAGTTTCGAGGCAATCGACATCAAAGGGCTGTCGACGGACGAAGGTAAACCCTAAACCTTTGGTAGTACTAGGTAGTACTGGTTTTGCTAGTCGAGCATGGTAGCATTGTTCATTGGGTATGCTTTTGATGCGTAGGCTTGTTCTAGACCTGATTAGCGGTGTTGCGTAAGGCTAGGCTTGCTGTGATAGAGGTACGAAAGTACTATCCGAGATATCCTGGTTGAGTATACATTCATATATGTGTTGCATGATTATGTGGTGCATTGATATATGTCATATGATGCATGCTATTATGTCACGTTTATTACTGCACGTTGCATTTCATGTTGAGCCGTATCTCCTTCGAGATAGCCTTTACTGTTGAGCTGTATCTCTTTCGAGATAAGCTATATCTTGTGGGGCCGCTCAGCCCTGTCTTGTCTTGTGGACGCATGGACACCGAGAGTACACAGTGGCTGACGGGTCGGGAGGGCTTCGGTGATCCGGGACATTTTAGGTCCACGTCTATTCTTGTAGTGGATGCAGTGACCCAGAGGAGTACCGCGCGGCACTATCCACTTGGCGCCTCTAGACTGAGCATTTTGAGATCCTTTGTGACTCCTGTTTCTTGACTACCCTGGTATCATATCATAGCATGTGCATTTCATATAGGTTTGTATACTCATGCTTTTGTACTGGGCGTTCTTATCGCTCACGTCCTCGGTTTTGTTTATCTTGGACACCCCATTCCCACGGGGCAGGCCTCAGGTTGGACAGCTCAGGAGGAGCAGGAGGAGGACATTGAGTAGCTGGTTGGTTAAGTTTATCGGTATTGTTCTGTTTCGATATGGTTGTACTGGATATTTTAGTTTGGGTTATTCTAGACTTCGATTGGGTTGTATAACTATTATTTGTTGACTGTTTCCGCGATTATCTCTTATTGTTGTTAATTAGGTTAATTGCATGCTTAGTTCTTGCTTAGTAGGTGATTCTGGAACGGGTCACTACATTTATGGTATCAGAGCATGCTTACGATTTTGGGATATAGATTTCTGTTTTGGGATTTTCGTTGACCATTTTACCATTTTCCCCATTCTATGTTGTAGCGATGGCTGACCACTTTGGTGACGAGAGTAGTCAGGGGAGTGTAGGTCGTTGGGGTGATCAGGACGATAGTAGGCGTCATCGTGACCGTGAACATCGTCATCGTCGGGATGGTCCTAGGCGTTTTGAGCTGCATCGTTTCATGCAGATGGGACCTAAGCCTTTAGTCGGCGGTGAGACTCCCGATGATGCTGAGGATTGGTTAGAGCGCATGGAGAGTTGTTTCCGTGCATTCCAGTGCACCGAGGAGCAGAAGATAGAGACCCTTAGTTTTCTTCTTGAGGGCCGTGCTCGCAAGTGGTGGAGATCGACTTCTGCGCCGATAGTCCAGTCCCAGGGTAAGGTAACTTGGGCCGATTTCCGTGCAGCTTTCATGCAGCTGTATTTTCCTCCAGCCCTTCGCCAGGCGAAGACGATTGAGCTCCTGAACCTTAAGCAGGGGAGTATGTCTGTTGATGAGTATCAGCAGAAATTCTTCGAGTTGTTACCCTTCGCTCCTCATATCAGTGGAAGTTCTGAGGCCAAGTATGACCATTTCCTTCAGGGTCTTAACCAGGAGATCTTTGACCGAGTCACTGTCTGTGATAATCCTACTTCGTACGATGGGTAAGTGAACCGGTGTCGCCAGGCAGAGATCAGTCTCCAGCGTGGTAGGGCTATTTTTTCTTCTAGACCTTCGCATACTTTGGGTCCTCGATCTCAGTCGTTCAAGAAATCTGGTTCTTCTTCTTCTGGATCTGGATCACGGTCTAGCGGTGTTTTCCGCTTTGGTGAGAAGAAGGATGCTTGTGTGCATTGTAGGAAGAACCATCCATCGGAGCAGTGCCGATCAGCCGCGGGAGCTTGTTTTCAGTGCGGAGAGATGGGGCATATCAAGAAGTATTGTCCTCAGTTGCGAGGTGGAGCAGGATCTGGTTCCGGATCTCAGACGACTGTTCAGCAGAGGAGGCAAGGTCAGGCAGTGGGTAGTTCGAATCTTCGACCTCGTGCCCAAGGTCAGGTTTTTGCGCTGAACCAAGATCAGACTGCAGATTAGACAGGGAGAGTCAGGTACTTTTCGTTTATGCGGTATTCCTGCTTTTGTTCTTATTGATACCAGAGCATTTCATTCATTCATTTCTGCACGATTTGTTAAGCGTCATAAGTTACCGTATGTTTCCCTAGACGTCATTCTTTCTGTTTCTACCCCGATGGGTCATTCGGTGTTAGCTAAGCGTCTAGTGATGGGTTGTCCCTTAGATTTTGAGGGTAACGAGTTGACTGCGAATCTTATGATCCTGGAGATGGAAGATTTTGATTGTATTCTAGGTATAAACCTATTGACTACCTACCGAGCTACTGTGGATTGTTAACAGAAGCTTGTTCAGTTTCGTACGACTGAGAGCTCTAGTTGGTTTTTCTATGGTGAGGGAGCGCGACCTCCGATGCCAGTGGTTTCTGCTCTGAAAGCCTGTCGTGCTTTAGAGTTGGGCGGGGAAGGCTACCTCATGCGATTGATTCGTCCACAGGTAGTGTTGGTCTAGATGATATTTCCAAGACTGCATTTCGTACTCGATATGGGCATTACGAGTTTCTAGTTATGCCATTTGGATTGACGAACGCGCCAGCAGTGTTCATGGATTTGTTGAACCGAGTATTTTGAGATTATGTTGTTGTTTCATTTTGTTCATCCTCTAAGCTTGATTTCGAGGACGAAATCTTTTAAGGGGGGGAGAATGTAGTAGCCCGAATTCCAAATTGGGTAATTAACGGATTAATGGTGATTAAGAAGGTTTAATGTGTAATTTTTACCGTGGTCATGATCGGATGGACCGAAGATGGTTCGGAGGCACCGAAGAGTTCGGAAGGTCCGAAGTGAGTTCGGTGGATCCGATCATGAGGTGTCAAGAGCCAATGGACACGTGGGAGTTCGGACGTTCCGAATTGTATGTTCGGTGGATCCGATCATGAGGTGTCAAGAGCCGGTGGACACGTAAGAGTTCGGACGTTCCGAAGTATGTTCGGTGGATCCGAACATAGCCTATAAATAGTGCTCGGATTTCCTCATTTTGGATTGTAATTTCTTGAGTTGTGTCTCCTATTTGAGAGGTTTGGAAGGTTTCTAGGGTTAGTTTGTCGGTCGAGCGTTAGCCAAGAGCTGCCAGGAGTGGTAGCGTAGCGACGCCTGAGTTTCGAGGCAATCGACATCAAAGGACTGTCGACGGACGAAGGTAAACCCTAAACCTTTGGTAGTACTAGGTAGTACTGGTTTTGCTAGTCGAGCATGGTAGCATTGTTCATTGGATATGCTTTTGATGCGTAGGCTTGTTCTAGACCTGATTAGCGGTGTTGCGTAAGGCTAGGCTTGCTGTGATAGAGGTACGAAAGTACTATCCGAGATATCCTGGTTGAGTATACATTCATATATGTGTTGCATGATTATGTGGTGCATTGATATATGTCATATGATGCATGCTATTATGTCACGTTTATTACTGCACGTTGCATTTCATGTTGAGCCGTATCTCCTTCGAGATAGCCTTTACTGTTGAGCTGTATCTCTTTCGAGATAAGCTATATCTTGTGGGGCCGCTCAGCCCTGTCTTGTCTTGTGGACGCATGGACACCGAGAGTACACAGTGGCCGACGGGTCGGGAGGGCTTCGGTGATCCGGGACATTTTAGGTCCACGTCTATTCTTGTAGTGGATGCAGTGACCCAGAGGAGTACCGCGCGGCACTATCCACTTGGCGCCTCTAGACTGAGCATTTTGAGATCCTTTGTGACTCCTGTTTCTTGACTACCCTGGTATCATATCATAGCATGTGCATTTCATATAGGTTTGTATACTCATGCTTTTGTACTGGGCGTTCTTATCGCTCACGTCCTCGGTTTTGTTTATCTTGGACACCCCATTCCCACGGGGCAGGCCTCAGGTTGGACAGCTCAGGAGGAGCAGGAGGAGGACATTGAGTAGCTGGTTGGTTAAGTTTATCGGTATTGTTCTGTTTCGATATGGTTGTACTGGATATTTTAGTTTGGGTTATTCTAGACTTCGATTGGGTTGTATAACCATTATTTGTTGACTGTTTCCGCGATTATCTCTGATTGTTGTTAATTAGGTTAATTGCATGCTTAGTTCTTGCTTAGTAGGTGATTCTGGAACGGGTCACTACAATATTTATGTGCAACTTTTTGAAAATCTCAAGAAATTTTGAAAATTGAGTGTCCAATTGCAGTTGCTTAGCTCTTTGGGGGAAAAGGGAGTGATTTAATATCAATATTCGAGTTCGAGTTCAGAGACTTACCTTTCTCCCTTGCGGCATTTGACCCTTGCTTGGATAATTCCTTCTCCTTCACATCTCCTTCAACATCGATCACCTCCTGATTTATGGGGGACGTAACCGTGACTGCATTGACACCTTTTGGATTCTTTTCCGTGTCACTTGGTAGTGTACCCGGAGCTCTTGTAGCCATTTGTGTCGCTAACTGCCCTAGTTGCGTCTCCACTCTTTGCATCATGGCATCATGGTTTTGCCATCTCATCTCATTCCCAGCTATGTACTTGGCAAGCATATCCTCAAGATTCGACTTGCTATCCTGTGGCTTGAAACCAGGTGGCATAGAAGGTCCTGCACCTGGTGTCGGTTTAGGTGGTTTTTGAGGAGGTCTTTGTTGTGTAGGATGTTGTGGAGGATTAAACTGTAGTTGCTCAACAGGAGTTTCAGGTTGCTTCCATCCAAAATTCGGATGATTCCTCCAGCCCGGGTTATATGAAAAACTGTATGGATTGTACTGTTGTCGGCCTTGATTTCCCACATAATTTTCACCGAGTCCCCTCCAAAGCACTGTATCCCTTCACAAGACACATCTGGTATGAATGGCATGTCACTAGATGAACCTCCAACCATTTCAGGACTTCCCTGAATATGATGCACCGGTTTGACTGGTATAGATTTACTTGCATGTAACTGTGCCATCTGATGATTCAACCCGTCAAGCTTCGCTGTGATCGCTGTCAAAGCGTCCATCTCAAGGAATCCTACCTTCTTTTCCCTCCGGTTATCTTGCCAACCTACATTACTTTCGGCCATATTCGATATGATTTCCAGTGCTGCAGTCGGCGTTTTTCGATATAAGCTCCCATTTGCTGCCGCATCGAGCATAGATCTCACAGAAGGATCTACCCCATAATAAAATGTCTCAACTTGCTGGCCTACCGAAAAACCATGTCTTGGGCACATCCTCGACAACTTTTTAAATCTTGCCCATGCTGAATTCAGTGATTCCCCGTCTCTCTGCCTGAAAGATGTGATCTCATTTCTCAACTGTGTAATCTTGGTTGGGGGAAAATACCTGTGCATGAAGAACTCGACCAGTCCATCCCATGTCGTGATAGAACTAGCTGGAAGGTCTCGAAGCCACTCCATAGCCTCTCCTTTTAGGGAGAATGGAAATAATCTGAGTCGAATGGCATCAGTACTCACCCCATTGCACTTGATTGTGTCACAGATTGACAGAAAGTTCTCCAGATGTGCATTAGGATCTTCAGACGGTAATCCTCCAAATTTTACTTGGAGTTGAATCATCTGGATGATGCCTGGCTTCAGCTCGAATGTATTTGCCTGAATCGTAGGGCGGATGATACTAGACCCATAACCTTCAAATGCTGGTCGATGAAGCTCCATCAATGTACGGTTATCCTCTTCTCCGGCCATTTCCTCAACTTCTGGTTTACGGTCTATTTCAGATTCTGCTTCAGATTCAAATTCCAGAGTCAAGTTGTTGTTCCTTCGGGCTCTGCGGATACTGCGGAGAGTGCTTTCAATCTCAAGATCAAGTGGCACTAGATTCCTGACGTCTTGAGCCTGGCTCATATAACACGAGCTAACCCCTGAAATCAAAGATTTAAGTGCACGATTTAAGCTCCAAGAGAGAATAAGTAGAATAAACAATGGTAATTAAAATGCTAAAGAAAGAATAAAAAAATTTTAAACTAATAGTAAAAGCCTAATCTCAAACAAATAATTTATCCTAATATCAAATAAATAGTCCCCGGCAATGGCGCCAAAAACTTGGCCGACGATTTCGGTTGGGATTAATTCTATCAAGCGGACTAGGTCAAGTTATAGTAAATGGACGAACAGTCCAAGTATCGATCCCACAGAGACTATTATTTAATTACTAAGATTGAATTATTTTATTTAATCTAGGCAAACAATAACGAGTGATTTGATTATTATTTCAACTACGTAAATTTTAAACTAATTTATGCTAAATTTAATAACTAAATCAAATATCAGAGAAGCTTGAGACTTGGGATTTTTAAATTTAAATAAAATGATCAGGAACGCACGACAGTGGCAAACTATGATCAATATCATGCACTGGAATTATTTAACCACATATTAATTCAATGTCACGATGCAATTCCCTAAATTAATTATAAATCTATCTCTAGAATTTATAATCCTATTTTCATTTAACAGTCCAATTATTTCTAATTGAATTTAATTAAACAAAAACGCATTTATCAATGAAGGAATTACAGCTGTCGCCTGAAATCGCACACTGAAACCGAATACTATTTCTAGTCGGTTTAACCGCGTGTTGATTAATATTTTCGAAGCTAAATTCAATCTATTCTCTTTCGAGTCAAGATTGAACAACAAACATGCAATTATTTGGCCAAATTAAAAGCAAGACAATTACGCAAATATTAATCAATAACAAAAAATAATTTCATAAATCAAACAATTCAATGAATAAACAAAAAGCAATCGTTTGTTCCTATCGTGGTCCCGATCACAAAAAAAAACTACTCCATAAATTCAAAACTAAAATCAAATTTAATAATTGAATTCATGTCTGAAAATAAGAAAATAAAAGAGAAGATGAAATCTCAATGACGGTGCGCGGATCTTGCGTGTAAATTGCGCTGTTTTCGCCCAAGTCGTCGCCGTCTTCAAGATGCTCAAAGCTTGAGCCTCTTTTTTCCTCTTCAAGTCGGCTGCCTCGAATATTCAACAACCCTAATTGTTTGGTCTCCGTTTTCCTTTTATTCTCTCCCAAATCACGAGCAAATCTTCGCCAAAATCTCGATCTGATATTGCGTACACGGACCCCGTGCTTGCATCCGGGAAAGGGTCCGTGTAGACTCTGCCTCAAAATTCTTCCGGAACACTAGACACGGACCCCGTGTAGAGGTCCGTCCTGGGGTCCATCCACACACTATAAATTGGATTCTCGGATGATGAGGGACACGGACCCCGTGTAGGGGTCCGTCAACAGGTCCGTGTAGCCTCGGTTTTTGTCTTCTTTGGGATTGATGTACACGGACCCTTTGACGGGGTCCGTCCTCTGGGTCCGGGTGCTCTCTTGTGAAGTTTTCCTACTTTTCCGGGTATTTCGTGACATGGCACTGCGAGCTTGACTTTTCTTTCATTCCTTTGGCTTTCACCATCTTTTGGTCAAACTAGCAAATAGCCATAATGAGACGAATTAAGCGCGAAACTCGGAATAAAAATGCCAGATAAGCACGAATACGACAAAATAAAATCCCTAAAATGCTATATAATTCGTGCTTATCAACTCCCCCTGTAAAGGCCCTAAAACTTCTCGGTTTAAAATTTGTGGAAAATTAAAAATTTTCTTTTTAAATGAACATAAATGGCCTTACTCATAAAATCCACTGATGAATCGAGTCCAATGTTTAAAAATAAAAGCAGCGGAAGAAAATAAATGTTTTCCAACAACAACAATTTAAAAAAATGTTTGATGACTGATAAAAATTTAGTTTGCGGAATAAAATGAACTCTGCTGCACTGAGGTCCTCGGGTGCCACTACTGCCGACCCAAGCTAGCTCACTGGTCCCCGCCCTCGGCCCTGGCCTCATCAGTACCTACAACAATCAAGTCTAGTGAGTCTAAAGACTCAGCATGCATATATCGCAGGTAACGAGTAAAATCTGAAGTAAAATATGCATGGGATAAAATATCATGCCATGAGACATGCTGAAAATAATCTGTATTGAGCAATTATAATACGTGCATGCTGAACTGATAATCACAGTAAAAATAATTGCTCCTTGGAGCCTGTACTGAAATAACTGATAAAAATTTTCTGTTGAGATTATGTTTTACGCCTGTGGCCACTGCACTAAGCTGAACTGATCGGTAACTGACTACCGGGGAGCCTGAAACTGAGCTGGCGGTCACTGAAGACCCGATGGTACCAACCTGAACTGAGCGGTCACTGAAGACCCGATGGTACCAACCTGAACTGAGCGGTCACTGGCGACCGTATAAATAATGCTCCCACATAGTGAATGAACCACAAGCCATATCGCATAAATCTCAAAAATAATCATTTTCTGTTTTCATACACGTAAAATAATTAACTGACGATAATGAAAATATCCTGAAATTTTACCAACTGGAATGGATCGTCCCCAGGCTTGCTGCGACCTAAATATGCCATAAAATATGCAATGGATTTTCTTTGGCAAATTGATGAAATTAAATTTCTAAAATGTGACAAATACTTCTAACGACCTCGTATTTAATCATGACTTTAAACCAACCCGAACCAACACTGAACCAACGTGACGTCATGATTAAAATACGCTTAAAATTATGAATTTATGCTCCTAAAATTATGAGGGTCGAAATCTAGGTGAAATGGAGGCCAAAACATGAAACACTCTATCGAGAGTCAATTTGGCACATCGCACCGTAAATTCTCGAACGACCTCAAAAATGATCCGAATCACGAACGGTCGAAAACATGACCTTCCTAACTCAATGGGGCACTGTCCAGTCCAAGGCCATAGGCTAAAAGCCAACCAAGAACTCAGACGAGCCCTCGCACCGGCACAGCAACCTGCTGTCAAAAAAAAAAATCCAGCAGCTGTGTAGTGCGTAGTGTCTTGCTTTGATCGATGTCTTGCGTCGTTCCAGTGGCCATCAATTTACCATGGCATGACCTAGACATCTTGGGGTGTGGTATGGACCGTGGCTAAGGGCACAAGGCCGAACCAGATCCACACCAAGCCAAAAAAACGAAATGCAAACCTGCTGTCAAAAATTAAGGGGCCGAGAGGACACTTGTGTTGCTTCTGTCCAAACGACTTGGGACATGGCTCAAGCCACTTATGGCCGACTTGACCACGTCCTATGCTTGCTAGGGAAGGGTCCTAGCCATGCCTACTGGCTCTAGGCCAGCCATGACTCGAAATCTAACCCAAACAAGCCAAGATACACCAGCTGTCAAAAACCGAAGGGGCGAGAAGGGGAGGGGCTGTTTTGTTGTTTTGATTTAAAAACCGAGGAGCCATGGACCGAGCCACCAAAAGGGCGACTTAGTCACGTCTTAGAAATGCTAGGGAAGTGATCTAACCATGGCTATAAGCCCCTGGGGCAGCCAAGATCAGATCTCTTCCCATGACAACAAAGCTGAAATTTGAAGCACAAAAATGACAGCAAAGGGGAGTTGCTGTCATCTCGATTTCTCTCATGCATGGGGGCTGATTTTAATGGACCAAAGTGGTCCTAATCCATCCTAGTACATGCCTAGATGTCGCCTTGGGAGCCTGGAGTCGATCCATCCACCTGAAACATCACAACAAGTGAAACCGTAAAGCTGCTCAAGAACTCAAAAAAAATCTGCATGTGTTTCCTTAAAAATTCTGTGCTGTATTTCGTTTTTGGTATGGAAGGGTGGTCATGAATCATGAAAATAATGTTAATATGACTTGATTGAGGTTTAGAAAAACATATGTACATGCCTGGATTTTTCGTTTGAAAGAAAACGAAAAGAACGAGACGTTACGGCGCGGAGGAGGTGGAGCGCTTGCTACCTTGTTTCTTCCTCGGTTTTTCTCACTTGATTACAACTATGAGGCTCACGATTTTACACTGCTTTTACCTCTGAAATGCTCTCTATTTTCGGTGCAAGGGAGAGGGGGAATATGGTTAGGAGAGTGAGGGAGGTGGTGCAAAATATAGGGAAGAAAATCAAGACTAAGTCTCCAACTTTTGAAATTTTGAATTTTGGTTGATATCAAAGAATTTGTTGGTGTTTGTTGGGGTGAGGTGGCCGATTATTTCCTTCCTAATCTAGACTAGGATAAAGCTTATTAGTTAATCAATTAAGGTTGCTCAATAATTAAAAGGTTAACATGCTAAACTACCAAGAATGGGTCAAAGATGATGAGTTGGCAAATAATTGTTGCATCTCCAAGGGGTGGCCGATTACTTGGTAAATAAGTGGAGGGAAATATTGTTTATTTGATAAATTTCTAAACCTCTAAAGCCTCACTTATTATTTAAATAATTTAGTGAACTAATCCTTTAATTTAGGAACTTAAATAACTTTATTTTCTACTCACCTCATGTAACTTAAATAATTCCTTAAACTTATTTTTAACTTAGATTAAATTATTGGCTAGCTAAAATAAAGTCTGGAAATATTTCTCAACTCTTAAATTTATTTCTAAACTCCAACTCCGGTCCGGCCTCGCTGAAATGCTAAAATTCAAACTACTGAACTGAAATAATAAAATAATTAACTTCAAAGAAATGCATTAAAATAAACATGCACTGAAGTCAATTAAATTTTAAAATAATAGAATTATGCATGGCTTGTACGCAGTCTAAATTCCGGGTTCTACAATCCTTCCCCCCTTAAAAGAAATTTTGTCCTCGAAATTAGAACTCACCGAATAACTCAGGGTATCGATCTCTCATTTCCGGCTCAGACTCCCATGTAGCTTCCTCCTCTGAATGGTTGAGCCATTTGACTTTGACTCGCTTAACCAGCTTGTTCCGAAGCTTCTTCTCCTGTCTGTCTAGGATCTGCACGGGTCGCTCCTCATAAGATAAGTTCGGAGTAAGCTGCAACGGCTCAAAATTCAGCACATGCAAAGGGTTCGCCATGTACTTCCTCAGCATGGAGACATGAAAGACATTGTGTACTCCGGCCAGATTAGGCGGAAGAGCCACACGATACGCTAGCGTCCCCACTCCGTCGAGGATCTCAAACGGTCCAATAAATCTCGGACTGAGCTTCCCTTTCTTGCCAAATCTCATGACACCCTTCATAGGTGCCACTTTCACGAAGACATGGTCGCCCACTGCAAACTCTAAGTCTCTCCTCCGCTGATCGGCATAACTCTTCTGTCGGCTCTGAGCAGTCCTCATCCTATCACGGATCTTGACTACTACATCTGCTGCCTGTTGAACAATCTCTGGACCCAACTCTGCTCTCTCTCCTACTTCATCCCAATGAACAGGAGATCTGCACTTGCGGCCATACAGTGCTTCATACGGAGCCATACCAATGGAAGACTGGAAGCTGTTGTTGTAGGTGAACTCAACCAGTGGCAGGTTAGACTCCCAACATCCTGAGAAATCAATGACGCAAGCGCGAAGAAGATCCTCCAAAATCTTAATAACTCGCTCCGACTGCCCATCTGTCTGCGGATGAAAGGCTGTGCTAAACAGCAACTTCGTACCCAAAGTCGAATGCAAACTCTTCCAGAATGAGGAAGTGAATCTGGGATCTCTGTCGGATACGATCGAAACTGGAATACCATGGAGTCGGACTATCTCCCGGTTATACAACTCTGCATACTGAACCATGGTGAAAGTCGTCTTAATAGGCAAGAAGTGCGCTGATTTGGTAAGACGATCTACAATCACCCAAATGGCATTCGACCCTCTGGCTGACCTCGGCAATCCGGTCACAAAGTCCATGGTAATGTTCTCCCACTTCCACTCGGGAATAGGAAGAGGCTTGAGCAAACCTGCTGGTCTCTGATGCTCGGCCTTCACCAACTGGCAAGTCAGGCACTCGGATACAAAACGCCTGATGTCCTTCTTCATCCCTTGCCACCAATACAATAGCTGCAGATCTTTGTACATCTTTGTACTCCCAGGGTGAATGGAGTACGGGGACGTATGGGCCTCCGATAAGATGTCTGCTCGGATAGAATCACTGCTAGGAACCCATATCCTATCTCGGTATCTCACAATACCGTCGCTGACTGAATACAAGACACTGCCCTTGGCTTCATCCCTCTTCTTCCACTGTGCCAACTGCTCATCTGCGGCCTGACCACTGCGAATATGGTCCAAAAGGGAAGACTGAATGGTCAAGGTAGATAGACGAGGAACTCTACCTCGCGGATAAGTCTCCAGATCAAACCTCTGCATCTCAATCTGAAGAGGTTTCTGCATCGTCAAATGAGCCATCACTGCGACTTTCCTGCTCAAAGCATCCGCAACTACATTAGCTTTACCCGGGTGGTAGCTAATGTCACAATCATAGTCCTTCACAAGCTCCAACCAACGCCTCTGACGCATGTTCAGTTCCTTCTGTGTAAAGAAATACTTGAGGCTCTTGTGGTCGGTGAAGATCTGGCATTTCTCTCCATACAGATAGTGCCTCCAAATCTTCAAAGCAAAGACTACTGCTGCTAACTCCAGATCATGGGTAGGGTAGTTCTTCTCGTGGATTTTCAGCTGTCGAGAAGCATACGCTATCACTCTCCCATGCTGCATCAATACTGCGCCAAGACCGAGCTTCGAAGCATCGGTATACAGAACGAACTCGCCAGGTCCTGACGGTGTGGCCAAAACTGGTGCAGAAATAAGAGCTTGCTTCAAAGTATCGAAGCTCTTCTGGCACTCATCGCTCCACACAAACTTCACATTCTTCTTTGTCAGTGCTGTGAGTGGAACGGCAATGGAGGAGAATCCCTGAATGAACTTCCTGTAATATCCTGCTAGCCCAAGAAAACTCCGGATCTCGGATGCATTCTGAGGCAAAATCCAATATCTGACTGCTGCAACTTTTGCGGGGTCTACCTCGATACCACTGCTGGAAACAATGTGGCCCAAGAACGCCACCTTCTCTAACTAGAATTCGCACTTACTGAACTTTGCGAATAGTTTGTGCTTCTGCAAGGTCTGCAACACTGTGGTCAGATGCCTGCTGTGCTCCTCCCGACTCTTGGAGTAGACGAGAATGTCATCTATGAACACTATCACAAACTGGTCGAGGTATGGCTGAAATACGCGATTCATGAGATCCATGAAGATCGCTGGCGCATTCGTCAGACCGAACGGCATCACAAGGAACTCGTAGTGGCCATAACGAGTCCTGAAAGCTGTCTTCGAGACATCAGCATCTCTCACTCTCAACTGATGATAACCAGAACGCAGATCAATCTTGGAAAAAATAGAAGCTCCCTGCAACTGGTCAAACAGATCCTCAATCCTCGGCAGAGGGTATTTGTTCTTAACTGTAACCCTGTTCAACTCCCGGTAGTCAATGCAAAGCCTCATCGAGCCATCCTTCTTCTTCACAAATAAGACCGGCGCGCCCCATGGAGAAAAGCTCGGGCGAATGAACTCCTTGTCCAGAAGTTCCTGAATCTGCTTCTTAAGCTCTGCCATCTCTGTCGGTGCTAATCGGTACGGCGCTTTGGAGATCGGAGCCGTACCTGGCATCAGCTCAATGGAAAACTCCACCTCTCTCTCAGGTGGCATACCAGAGACGTCCTCGGGAAAAACGTCTAAGAAATCTCTGACGATCGGAATATCTGAGGCGGACTGGCTGGGTTCCTCGGGGCCAGATAAAAAGGTCGCTAGAAATGCTCGACACCCTCTATGCATGAGTTTCCTAGCCTGAACATATGGAATAATGCGCGGTAACGAAAAGTACCTGTCCGGCTCAAATAAGAACTGCTCCATTCCAGGCGGTCGGACAAGAACAGATCTCCGCTGGAAGTCTATCAACACTCTGTTCTTCAGTAGCCAATCCATCCCTAGGATGATGTCAAATTCCGGCATCGGTAGCACAATCAGATCCGCATATACAAGCTTACCGTGCAGCTCAAGGTCTATATCTCGGATAACATTGGTGGCTGCCATCTCCTCGCCTGACGGCAACACTACTGAAAAGGCTATGTCTAGCCCAATGGTCTTGATCTTCAGAAAGTTTGCAAAGACCTCCGATATAAACGAGTGAGTGGCCCCTGAATCTATTAAGGCCTTGGTAGCTTTGCCGGCTATGAAAATTCTCCCTGAAAGTTCGGAACACTAAGCAGAACCCAAAGATCATAGGAGCTAAGCTTATAGGCATGCAAAGGTTAAAGTTCTTCTAACTAAGTCCCGAACATAATACTAAGTAGAGCATGCAATCCTATTGCGGTTCTAAGTTCAAATTCTAAATCCCGATTCCCAAAACACTGAAATTCAATAATAATTCTAAACTTAAAGGTACCTGTCAATAACATGGTCTCAGGATTGGTTTCCGCGGCATGTAGAGCGAAAACTCGGCCCTGAGTAGGCAAATTCCTCTGAGGGCAATGTGGCAACATGTGGTCTGGACTGCCACACTTAAAACACTTTCCTGAGCCAGCCATGCATGCTCCAGGATGGCGGCGAGAGCACCTCGGACAGACTGGGTACTCCTGAGTCCTCGGGGCTGGGCGTCCCCGCTGCTGCTGCTGCTGCTGGTGGGGCCCTCTATTCCTAGGCGGTCCATGGAATGGCCTCTTATGCTGCTGCTGATGCTGATGAGGAGGAGGGCGGTGGGGTACCTGGATTGGGCGCTTGCCCTGACGGTCTCTCTCGATGTCCCGCTGATCCTGCTCAGCGGCTAAGGCTTTGGAGACTGCGATCTCATAAGTGGCAGGGTCAGATACCCTAACGTCCCGGCGCAAGATAGGCCGTAGTCCCACCAGAAAGTGCATCAACTTTGCTCTGGCATCATTCGCGATCAGGGGCACAAAGTGACAGCCCCTCTCGAACTTACGGATAAACTCCGTAACTGACATATCCCCCTGCCTCTCATTAACTCTGTGGTCAGTCTGGTGCGAACCTCCTCGGTAAAATACTTGGAGTAGAAAACCTCCGTAAATCGGGTCCAAGAAAGTGTAGCCAAAGTCAAGGCCACCGAAGCTCCTTCCCACCATAAGCGGGCGTCTCCAGTAAATAAATAGGTCGCACATCGAACTCGGTCGGCGTCTCCCAGCTCCATGAAATCAAAGATAACCTCGAGGGACTTGATCCATCCCTCGGCAACCATGGGGTCAGATGTCCCGGAGAATTCCTTTGGGCGCATCTTCATAAATCGCTCATAGACGGCCTCGGGCCCTGTCGGCCTAGTCACCACAGCATTGTTCCCCGCAAACTGTGCGAAGAACTGAGTCATCCCAGCTAACATCTGGGCATTCATGTCCGGTGGGGGCGGTGGAGGAGGTGGAGGAGGAGGAGGAGGTGTCTGCCTCTCTTGTCTCTGATCATCGTCCTCGCGACGGTGCTCGCCACCACCTCTCGGGCGTCCAACTTGGCGTCTAGGGGGCATACTGTTCCATACATAACCCGTACGTAACTAACATGCATAATTCCATAATTTATTATAACTGAATACTGAAATACTGAATGTCTGGAAGCATGCTGACAAAATAAATTCATGCTTTAAATAATTGCTGAACAAAATGCTGAACTGAAAACTTACAGACCGAAGACGTGGCTTCGTGAGCTTCTCGCAGTCAGTAGTAGTGAAACCCTATACAGAACCACCGCTCTGATACCAACTGTAAAGGCCCTAAAACTTCTCGGTTTAAAATTTGTGGAAAATTAAAAATTTTCTTTTTAAATGAACATAAATGGCCTTACTCATAAAATCCACTGATGAATCGAGTCCAATGTTTAAAAATAAAAGCAGCGGAAGAAAATAATTTTTTTCCAACAACAACAATTTAAAAAAATGTTTGATGACTGATAAAAATTTAGTTTGCGGAATAAAATGAACTCTGCTGCACTGAGGTCCTCGGGTGCCACTACTGCCGACCCAAGCTAGCTCACTGGTCCCCGCCCTCGGCCCTGGCCTCATCAGTACCTACAACAATCAAGTCTAGTGAGTCTAAAGACTCAGCATGCATATATCGCAGGTAACGAGTAAAATCTGAAGTAAAATATGCATGGGATAAAATATCATGCCATGAGACATGCTGAAAATAATCTGTACTGAGCAATTATAATACGTGCATGCTGAACTGATAATCACAGTAAAAATAATTGCTCCTTGGAGCCTGTACTGAAATAACTGATAAAACTTTTCTGTTGAGATTATTTTTTACGCCTGTGGCCACTGCACTAAGCTGAACTGATCGGTAACTGACTACCGGGGAGCCTGAAACTGAGCTGGCGGTCACTGAAGACCCGATGGTACCAACCTGAACTGAGCGGTCACTGAAGACCCGATGGTACCAACCTGAACTGAGCGGTTACTGGCGACCGTATAAATAATGCTCCCACATAGTGAATGAACCACAAGCCATATCGCATAAATCTCAAAAATAATCATTTTCTGTTTTCATGCACGTAAAATAATTAACTGACGATAATGAAAATATCCTGAAATTTTACAAACTGGAATGGATCGTCCCCAGGCTCGCTGCGACCTAAATATGCCATAAAATATGTAATGGATTTTCTTTGGCAAATTGATGAAATTAAATTTCTAAAATGCGACAAATACTTCTAACGACCTCGTATTTAATCATGACTTTAAACCAAACCGAACCAACACTGAACCAACGTGATGTCATGATTAAAATACGCTTAAAATTATGAATTTATGCTCCTAAAATTATGAGGGTCGAAATCTAGGTGAAATGGAGGCCAAAACATGAAACACTCTATCGAGAGTCAATTTGGCACATCGCACCGTAAATTCTCGAACGACCTCAAAAATGATCCGAATCACGAACGGTCAAAAACATGACCTTCCTAACTCAATGGGGCACTGTCCAGTCCAAGGCCATAGCCTAAAAGCCAACCAAGAACTCAGACGAGCCCTCGCACCGGCATAGCAACCTGCTGTCAAAAAAAAAAATCCAGCAGCTGTGTAGTGCGTAGTGTCTTGCTTTGATCGATGTCTTGCGTCGTTCCAGTGGCCATCAATTTACCGTGGCATGACCTAGACATCTTGGGGTGTGGTATGGACCGTGGCTAAGGGCACAAGGCCGAACCAGATCCACACCAAGCCACAAAAACGAAATGCAAACCTGCTGTCAAAAATGAAGGGGCCGAGAGGACACTTGTGTTGCTTCTGTCCAAACGACTTGGGACATGGCTCAAGCCACTTATGGCCGACTTGACCACGTCCTATGCTTGCTAGGGAAGGGTCCTAGCCATGGCTACTGGCTCTAGGCCAGCCATGACTCGAAATCTAACCCAAACAAGCCAAGACACACCAGCTGTCAAAAACCGAAGGGGCGAGAAGGGGAGGGGCTGTTTTGTTGTTTTGATTTAAAAACCGAGGAGCCATGGACCGAGCCACCAAAAGGGCGACTTAGTCACGTCTTAGACATGCTAGGGAAGTGATCTAACCATGGCTATAAGCCCCTGGGGCAGCCAAGATCAGATCTCTTCCCATGACAACAAAACTGAAATTTGAAGCACAAAAATGACAGCAAAGGGGAGTTGCTGTCATCTCGATTTCTCTCATGCATGGGGGCTGATTTTAATGGACCAAAGTGGTCCTAATCCATCCTAGTACATGCCTAGATGTCGCCTTGGGAGCCTGGAGTCGATCCATCCACCTGAAACATCACAACAAGTGAAACCGTAAAGCTGCTCAAGAACTCAAAAAAAATCTGCATGTGTTTCCTTAAAAATTCTGTGCTGTATTTCGTTTTTGGTATGGAAGGGTGGTCATGAATCATGAAAATAATGTTAATATGACTTGATTGAGGTTTAGAAAAACATATGTACATGCCTGGATTTTTCGTTTGAAAGAAAACGAAAAGAACGAGACGTTACGGCGCGGAGGAGGTGGAGCGCTTGCTACCTTGTTTCTTCCTCGGTTTTTCTCACTTGATTACAACTATGAGGCTCACGATTTTACACTGCTTTTACCTCTGAAATGCTCTCTATTTTCGGTGCAAGGGAGAGGGGGAATATGGTTAGGAGAGTGAGGGAGGTGGTGCAAAATATAGGGAAGAAAATCAAGACTAAGTCTCCAACTTTTGAAATTTTGAATTTTGGTTGATATCAAAGAATTTGTTGGTGTTTGTTGGGGTGAGGTGGCCGATTATTTCCTTCCTAATCTAGACTAGGATAAAGCTTATTAGTTAATCAATTAAGGTTGCTCAATAATTAAAAGGTTAACATGCTAAACTACCAAGAATGGGTCAAAGATGATGAGTTGGCAAATAATTGTTGCATCTCCAAGGGGTGGCCGATTACTTGGTAAATAAGTGGAGGGAAATATTGTTTATTTGATAAATTTCTAAACCTCTAAAGCCTCACTTATTATTTAAATAATTTAGTGAACTAATCCTTTAATTTAGGAACTTAAATAACTTTATTTTCTACTCACCTCATGTAACTTAAATAATTCCTTAAACTTCTTTTTAACTTAGATTAAATTATTGGCTAGCTAAAATAAAGTCTGAAAATATTTCTCAACTCTTAAATTTATTTCTAAACTCCAACTCCGGTCCGGCCTCGCTGAAATAGCTGAAATGCTAAAATTCAAACTACTGAACTGAAATAATAAAATAATTAACTTCAAAGAAATGCATTAAAATAAACATGCACTGAAGTCAATTAAATTTTAAAATAATAGAATTATGCATGGCTTGTACGCAGTCTAAATTCCGGGTTCTACACCCCCACACTTAACCCTTGTTCGTCCTCGAACAAATCAGACAAAAATAAAGATGAGAAATATTCCAGATTCAGAACTCAAGTAACATAATCAAACCTTCTCAATTTGTCAAACTCTTTCACCCCAAGTCAAAAGATCACGCTTCGCATATCACAAGATTCGTTTTCGTCGCAATTTAAGATTCAAACATTTACCCAGTCAAGCTCAACAGAACAAAATGTGTGTAGTGTGTAGGTCAGACTCGTACTCATCTCCAGCTACTTGGTTTCATGATCACTTATTTTCATTTGTTATCGAAACGCCCCATATGCTTGACTTTCATACCCCTCTCTACTAAATGTTGAACGACAGTGACTTGGTTAATAGGTCTTTTTAAGCTTATAACGTAAGGCCAAGGCTCACGGCTACAATAAAAGATAGGGCATCAAAAGTGAGATAAAATAAACATTATTCCTGTAGCACATTCATTCAACCTTCGACTCGTCAACAGTTACTGTCTTTTCATCAATTTCAGAGCTCTAGTGTTTCCTTTTCTTTCTCATTGTCCACCAACTTCCACCCACAGAATTTTTTTTTTCCGGGTGTTTTCAATACTATACATTTTCCTCCTTTTTCTTCTTCTTTTCTCTTTTCTCTTTTTTTTTTTTGAACAAAAATTCATCGACTCCTTCACTCAATTCTTCAATCCATTGGAGTAATTCAAACATTTCAATGTGCACAGAAGTTTTATTTCTCTCACATGTAGGTAGGAAGAAGTGTATAGGCTAAGATTCAGGTAGTTGATGTGGGACATTGAATAACTGACGAATGGGGGCTAACTGTGTGTCATTGACACACATCATTCGATTTTTTTCAGGCTCAAAAGGGGTTACTAGGGGCAATTAATGATGTATCGGTCAGGCTAGAAAGGCTCAAACGGTCCAAAGATCGCCTAAATCATCCCTAAGTCACCATCGTTCGTATTTTCGCTTCGAGGGCTAATCAGACAAGTTCTAGGGATCGTTGTTCGATTAATCTCTTTTTTTTTTTAAGTTCACAATTCACCAATTCACTATCAATGAGTAAAAGTTTGACCATGTGCATTGAACAAAATGTTTATACAGAACTGGTTCATGTTAGACTCTCTCCTTGAAACTACGACTCCTATCACTCAATACTAGGCATGAAGCAATTTTCCGGGTGATCCAAAATTTAACAAATTAATTCGATTATCAAGTGAAACAAGAGTTCCTAGTCTAAAAATAGTTCCATCCTACGTGAAAAGTGTTGTTAAGTGTTGTGCAACGATGTGTAACAAGACTGACCCACCCCCACACTTTGATCACGACACTGCCCTCAGTGTAAAGTAATGGAAAAAGGAACGATCAAGACAGTTAAAGCAAAAACACTTCTCTGGACAAATTGCGAGTAAGTGGTGAAAATGTGGTAGAAATCAGCAACTCCTAAAATGCTATATAATTCGTGCTTATCATGCACCTAATCATAAATAAATTGGGAACAAAATCTAATCTTATGACATTTGACATCGTTTTTGACGTGGTTCTATACATAATTTAAATAATAAACACTGTATAATTAATAAATTTACATAAATTATTCTATTTTTATCACTTGTAGCACATATAAATTTGTTTTTATCAAATATACCAAACAACAAATCTGATCTGTACCAAATAGGAAGTCCGTGTATGTAAGGTCCAAAATTAAAATGATGTAATTCAACTGCATGCAAATCTAGGAGAAATAGAAAACAACTAATTAAATAATTTTAATTGCATAAATTGAATATTATGTGCATGGTTGCATGTATAAAATGTACTTTCTACACGAATGCATGTAAAATGTATTTTTTAAGGTTATTGGAGATACGATCGAGTACGGAGACCGATGGCTGAAAAAGGGAAAATATTTTTATTAAATAATTATTTTTATTTACTTAAAATAAGGTTGATGCTAATGATCTTTTTGAAAATAAGGTGTTTTGGGGATTTTATACTATGAGTAGTAAGTTGGGGATTTTATACTATGAGTAGTAAGTGTTAACGGTATTCAATTTTCAACTAAAATATGAATTTTTCGAGAACCCGACTAATATTTTCACGAACTTTCCTAAATAAAATATTACTTAATGGGCTTAATGAGCTTACTATATCATGTTATTGGGCCTACCCCTCTCAAACTTGCAAGGACTCTCCCCTCCCCCATCACACACATCAAACGTAATTTCACGGGGGAAGCCACTATTTTTGAAGGAAGAATTTAGCCTAGGTTCTACGTCGCCGTTCTTCATATCATCGATTTGTTTTCGAGCGTAATTTACGCAAAGGCACGACTTAACTATCTTTTTCTCATCTATCACACTTACGTTTGCATGAAAAACATGTTTACCTTATGTTTATTTTCGTTTTTATCACTACAAGAAATATAGCTTTCAACAACACATCAAAGACAACGGTTTTTACAAAAAACCGTTGTGGTATGTCATTTAACAACGGTTTCAGGAGAAACCGTTGTCGTAGGCTCAAAAAACCCGCTAAAAGACAACAGTTTCTTAAAAACCGTTGTCGTTGATATGTCTACGACAACGGTTTTTAAAAACCGTTGTCTATGACCGTGTTTTTTATGGTCTACCACAACGGTTTTTAAAAACCGTTGTCGTAGCCCACAAAAAAACACGCTCAACGACAACGGTTTTTAAAACCGTTGTCTATGTGCGTGTTTTTTCTTGGCTACGACAACGGTTTTTAAAAACCGTTGTGGTAGACCGTGTTTTTTTTGGGCTACCACAACGGTTTTTAAAAACCGTTGTGTATGTGCGTGTTTTTTCTTGACAACGACAACGGTTTTTAGAAACCGTTGTCTTTGAGCATTTTTTTTTTTGGATACAACAAAATTTAGCGACGGTTTTTATTCAAATTCCGTCGCCGATCTACATTTAGCGACAGTTTTATATAACCCGTCGCTAATGTATCGTGTTTTTTTGACAAATCCATATTTAGCGACAGATTTTCTATATCCGTCGCTAAATATTGCGACGGGTTTAAAAAAAACCGTCGCCGATCTAAATTTCGCGACGGGTTAATCAAAACCGTTGTCTATTAGCGTGTTTTTTTGGTCTACGACAACGGTTTTTAATAACCGTTGTCTATTAGCGTGTTTTTTTTGAGCTACAACAACGGTTTTTCAAAACCGTTGTCTATTAGCTTGTTTTTTTTGGGCTACGACAACGGTTTTTAAAAACTGTTGTCTATTGGCGTGTCCTTTTAGGCATCGACAACGGTTTTAGAAAACACAACGTTAATTAGCGACGGTTTTAGAAAACACAACCGTCGCTACATGCGACGGTTTAGGCACAACCGTCGCAAAATTCAAAAATTCAATCCCGCCTATTTTCCCTCCATTTCTTGCGACGGTTTAGATAACACCCGTCGCACAATAGCGACGGTTTAGAAAAGATCCGTCGCAAAGTAGCGACGGTTTGGCAAACATCCGTCGCACATTAGCGACGGTTTAACAAACACCCGTCGCAAATGTCAAAAATTCGATCCCGCCTATTTCTCCCTCCATTTTCTTCCACCACTCTCTATAAATACATACAAATTCACTCCATTTTCTTCCACTTCACTTCACCAAACTTAAAATTTTTCTCATTTACACCTTCATAATACTTAAAATTTTTATCTCTTACACAATTTTATCACTTCACAACAATTAAAATTTTTATATCTTACACGATTTTTTTACCATTTCAAAACAATTAAAATTTTATATTTAACACGATTTTATCACTTTTCGACACTTAAAGTTTTTATCTCTTACAAGATTGTACCAATTTACAACACAGATTAATAAAATTCTTAAAATTTTTTTTATTTTAGCTAAAATATTAGCGACGGACCTGTAAACCGTCGCAATATAGCGACGGTATTTCCACATGACAACTGTCGCTACATTTAGCGACGGATTTTCGTGGATTTCCGTCACAACTGTAAACCGTCGCAAAAAAAATTAGCGACGGTTTCTGAAATTTGTCGCAAAATGCAGCTACGACAACGGATTTCATTTGCGACGGTTTTCATTGCCGTCGCAAATTTTAAAAGCATTTTTCGTTGTCTTTGGTAGAAAATACAACGGTTTTACACCGTTGCAAAACCGTTGTCGTTGAAGACACTTTCAACAACACCCTCAGTTACAACAGTCGAAAATGGCCTACGACAACGGATTTTATCCGTTGTCGTATGGCGTTTTTGTAGTAGTGTATGCCTTGACACATGAATAATTTATTATTTCATAATCCAAAAATTAGAGAATGATTGCGTGAAGGGGCTGTCATGTTAGGACATCTTTGAGGGACGTTTTTCTATCATGTTAAGAGTACAAAGATGTCAAGTTAAGGATTGAACATGCCTAGGAGGAAGCTTGATCGAAATCTTGCAAGTTGGATCAATAGGGTTCGGTTAGGAAGTTTGGGTACGCACGGCTCGACCAGGTATTGACCAGGGTTTGGGCTGGACGTGGGAGGTGGTGAGGTAGGAGTCTTAGCGATGCTAGGACTCAATAACGGCGGCTATGTAAGAGTCCAAACGAGCTAGGAATCTTCCCAAAGCCATCCGGGAATAACAGAATATGCAGGGGGATCACGACTAGGCTTGGGGTCCAGGCTTGATCTGTTAGGGTCCTGAGAGCGTTCAGAGGGTGAGGGCTTGATGGTGGCTTGAGGGTAGGAGTCCTAGTGCAATTGGAGTCCTAGGCGCGTTCATGAGGGAACTTGCGCATGCTCTTGTTTTCATGCAGGAGGTTGCAGCGAGCTAGGGTGTAGTGGCCCGTGTTTCGTACTTGAACTTTTTCTGGAATAATTTAAAATTTTTTCTTTAAATAAATAAAATGCCTCATTCATAAAATATACTGATAAAAGATTCAATGTTTAAAGTAGCAGCAGAATAAAAGCTTTAAATGTCGAGATAGCAACGGAAGTAAATATTTGTTTCAAATCAACAACTTAAAATAATTCATCGCAATAAAATGAGTTTGCATAAAATAATAAATAAACTGATAAATGAGGTCCTCGGGTTCCTACTACTGTCGACCCAAGATGGCTCACTGGTCCCCGCCCTCGGTCCCGACCTCATCATGACCTACAACAATCAAGTGTAGTGAGTCTAAAGACTCAGCATGCATATATCGTGAATAACGAGTAAAATATATCATAAAATTTCATGCCGGGTAAAAATATCATGTCGTAAAGCATAACGTGAAAATATCTTGTCATGAGTAATTATAAATACGTGCATAACTGAACTCAAAATCGTAAGTGAAATGCTTGCTCGATAGAGCCGTGTCATGAAATACCATATAATAATTTTCTGTTGAGAATATGTTCTACGCAAGTGGCCCATAACGTGAAATGAATCGTCTGATCAGACTAAACCACAGTATACCGGGCTGTAGAGATCATCACAGCCCTTGGACTGGATATCCGTACCCATACATGAACATGAACCGGTCAGTAGCCACCGGATGAAGTAATAATCCCATGATAAGCTGCAATCCATGAACGTGAGGTGGCCACAAGCAATATCGCATATATCTCAAAAATGAACATTTTATATTTTTATGCACGTAATATAATTAAATATCTTGTTTTATTTTACCGAGTGAGTTGGATCATTCCCAGGCTCACTGCGACCTAACTTTAACATGAATAATATGCAAATGATTTAACTTGACCACAACTTTGTAATTGAACTCAAAACGAGACGATTACGCCCAATGATTTAGTGTTTAATCATGACTCCGTGAAAACCCGAATCAACACCGAACCATCATTTATTCATGATTAAAATACACCTAAAATGATGAAATAATGCTCTTAAAATTTCAATTCGAAATTTGTGGAATGGAGTCCAAAAACACGAAACGCTCTTTCGAGAGTCATTTTGGCACATTGCACCTTAAATTCTCGTATGACCTCTAAACTTAACCGAATCACAAACGGCCAAAAACATGACCTTCCTAACTCAATGAGGCATTGTCCAGTCCAAGGAAATAGGCTAAAAGCCAACTAAGAACTCAAACGAGCCTCTGAACAAAAGCACCAACTTGCTGTAAAAAAAATACAGCAGCAGCGCTTTCGCTTGCATGCGTCGTTTGCAAGGCTAATGGCCATTGGGGCTTGAACCACCAACCAGAGCCTCTTCCCAACATCCTAGGGTGTTGTTTGAACCATGGATAAGGGCCCTAGGCCAGCCACTATTCAAAAAACACCAGCAACGTGACCGGGCTTCCGACCGAGAGCAAAAACTGCATGCGTGGGACGTTGCTATTGTTTGCTGTCGTGGATCATTCCAGTGGCCATTGGATTGACCATGACATGATCTAGACATCATGAGGTATTGTGTGAACCATGGCTAAGGGCTAAAAAGCCAACCAAGATCCACACCACCTCTAAAATCGAAAGCTACACATGCAGGAAAAATAAAGGGGATCGAAGGGCACTTGTATTGTTTTATTTAAAAACTGAGGGAACCATGGACCAAGCCTTGAAAGAACGACTTGGTCATGTCTTAGACATACCAAGGAGAGGTTCTAACCATGGCTACAGCCTCTAGGGCAGCCAAGATCAGAATCTTTGCCTTAGACAATAATCATGCAAATTGAGACACAAAATGACATGCTGGGGAGTTGCTGTCCAAAACTTGATGCAAGGGGGGAAAGTGGCTGAAACCAATGGACAAATCCCTTCCTAACACACCTTATATCATGTCTAAAAGCAGCCTTGAGTCCCTTGAAGTCGAGCCAACCCTGTAACCACAAAATTCAACAAAGAACGTGAAGCGCATGTGGGAAGAGCCGAAAATTCTGTACAATGTTTTTCAAATGTTCTTGACATGATTTCGGTTTTGTCATATATCAAGCACATGTAGTGGTTAAAATTAGATATATAACTTGATTTAAGAGCAAAGAAATAATATAGACATGCCTTGGATTTGTTTGAAACGAAAACAAATCGATTACGTCGAATGCGGCGCGGCGGAGACGGAGTTCTCTTTTTTTGCTTGTTTTTATCTCTTTTCTCTCTTGATGGCTCACGATTATTGGATGAGTTTTCTTCTGAATTTTCATGCTAGGTGGAGTGAAGAAGGTGGTGAAGGCTTGTGGTCAAATAAGGTGGTGCATGGAGGAGTAAATGATGTCTAGTTGGGGGGAAACATGCATGATGATTGTGTGGAATTTGTTTTGTTGTTGGGGGAGTTAAATGGTGTCAAGTTAGGATTGTGTGGTGTAGAATATGACCGAGAGTAGGCTTCCAATTAGTGTAGGATTTTGTTTAAGTTTTGCTAAGTACAATCTTATGTTAGATAAGCTTGATTAAAAGGTTAATTAAGAATAATCTTGATGAATTAAGTAGCCTACAATTAAATTGGTGATTAATTAATTAAAGTAGACTTAAATCCATTTGATTTCATTAAAATAAATTATTTCTTAGCTCGGAATAAATTTAGGAATATTTTTGGATCATAAAATTCATCTCCGATTTCCTATCTCCGGTCTGGTCTCGCGTATATATCTAAAAAGTTAAAATTTGAAATACGCGATTTAAAATCCTTAAAAATAACGTAAATGATTTAAATGCAATTAAATCAACAAATTCCTAAAATAATAATCAATTAAAATTAAATAATAGATATTATCCACATATTTACGCATATTGGTTTTTTCGTGTACTACAACACTCCCCCCTTAAATAAAATTTCGTCCTCGAAATTAGAACTCACTGAATAAATCTAGAAAGCGACTCCGCATCTCTGACTCTTGCTCCCAAGTAGCTTCCTCATCGGAATGATTAAGCCACTTGACCTTCAATGATTCGATCACCTTGTTCCGAAGCTTCTTCT
This sequence comes from Primulina eburnea, assembly GCF_022965805.1. NCBI lineage: Eukaryota > Viridiplantae > Streptophyta > Magnoliopsida > Lamiales > Gesneriaceae > Primulina > Primulina eburnea. The sequence goes on from NC_133118.1 coordinate 21,062,059, forward strand.
CCTTACGGTCTAAGATCTGCACTGGTCTCTCTTCATAAGACAAGTTCGAAGAAATCTGCAACGGTTCAAAGTTCAACACATGAGAAGGGTTCGCTAAATACTTCCTCAATATCGACACATGGAACACATTGTGTACTCCGGCCAGATTCTGCGGAAGAGCAACACGATATGCTAATGTCCCAACTCTGTCGAGGATCTCAAATGGTCCGGTGAACCTCAGACTAAGCTTTCCTTTCTTCCCGAACCGCATGACACCTTTCATATGTGCTACCTTCACAAAAACATGGTCGCCAACGGCAAACTCTAGATCTTTCCTCCTCTGATCCGCATATCTCTTTTGTCGGCTCTGAGCAGTCCTCATCCTATCACGGATCTTGACTACTATATCGGCAGCCTGCTGAATGATCTCCTGAACCAATTCTGCTCTTTCTCCTACTTCATCCCAATGAATAGGCGATCTGCACTTACGACCGTACAGTGCTTCATATGGAGCCATACCTATGGACGACTGAAAACTGTTGTTATAGGTGAACTCCCAAAATGGCAACTTCGACTCCCAACTCCCTGAGAAGTCGATGACACATGCAAGGAGTAGATCTTCCAAAATCTGGATAAATCTCTCTGACTGCCCATCGGTCTGAGGGTGGAAAGCTGTGCTAAACAACAACTTCGTACCCATAGTCGAATGCAAACTCTTCCAAAATGAGGAAGTGAATCTAGGATCTCGGTCAGACATGATAGAAACGGGGATACCATGAAGTCTGACTATCTCTCGGATATACATCTCGGCATACTGAATCATGGTGAAAGTCGTCTTAATAGGCAAGAAGTGCGCTGATTTGGTAAGACGATCAACAATCACCCAGATAGCATTTGATCCTCTGACTGACTTCGGAAAACCTACCACGAAGTCCATGGTAATATTCTCCCTCTTCCACTCGGGAATAGGAAGGGGCTTGAGCAAGCCTGCTGGTCTCTCATGCTCCGCTTTCACTAGCTGGCACGTCAGACACTCGGATACAAAACGTCTGATATCCTTCTTCATTCCTGGCCACCAATACAACAACTGCAGGTCTTTATACATCTTCGTACTCCCAGGATGAATGGAGTACGGTGACATGTGGGCCTCGGATAAAATATATGCTCGAATAGAACCGCTGCTAGGAACCCACATTCTGTCTCGATACCTCACAATACCGTCGCTAACTGTATACAAGATACTGCCCTTGACCTCATCTCTTTGCTTCCACTTTACCAACTGCTCATCTGCTGACTGACCACTACAAATACGGTCTAGAAGGGAAGACTGAATCGTCAAAGTAGATAGACGGGGAAATCTACCTCGAGGATATGTCTCTAGATCAAACCTCTGCATCTCAGTGTGAAGAGGCTTCGAAATCGCTAGATGAGCCATCACTGCGATTTTCCTGCTCAGTGCATCCGCAACTACATTAGCTTTGCCCGGATGGTAGCTAATGTCACAGTCATAGTCCTTCACTAGCTCCAACCAAGCCTCTGACGCATATTCAGATCCTTCTGGGTACAGAAGTACTTGAGGCTCTTATGGTCGGTAAAGATATGGCACTTCTCTCCGTACAAATAATGCCTCCAAATCTTCAAGGCAAATACTACGGCGGCTAACTCTAGATTGCGGGTAGGATAATTCTTCTCATGTGTCTTCAATTGACGAGAAGCATATGCTATTACCTTCCCATGCTGCATCAATCCTGCGCCCAAACCGAGCTTCGAAGCATCGGTATACAATACAAAATCTCCGGGCCCAGAAGGCATGGACAAGATCGGCGCTGAAATAAGAGCTTGCTTCAAAGAATCGAAGCTCTTCTGACACTCCTCGCTCCACACAAATTTAACATTCTTCTTTGTATACTACGTGAGTGGAACTGCGATAGAGGAGAATCCCTGAATAAACTTCTGATAATATCTTGATAGCCCAAGGAAACTACGGATCTCTGATGCATTCTGCGGCACAACCCAATCTCTGACTGCTGCAACTTTCGCTGGGTCTACCTCAATACCACTGCTAGAAACAATGTGGCCTACTGACCAGAATTCGCACTTACTGAACTTTGCGAATAACTTGTGCTTTGGCAAGGTCTGCAAAACCGTGGTCAGATGTCTGCTGGGATCCTCTAGATTCTTAAAGTAGACGAGAATGTCGTCGATGAATACTATCACAAACTAATCAAGATACGGCTGAAATACGTGATTCATGAGATCCATGAAGATCGCTGGTGCATTCGTCAGACCGAACGGCATCACAAGAAACTCGAAGTGGCCATAACGAGTCCTAAAATCTGTCTTTAGAACATCAGCTTCTTTCACCCTCAACTGGTGATAACTTGAACGCAGATCAATCTTTGAGAATACCGAAGCTCCCTGCAACTGATCAAATAAATCTTCAATCCTCGGAAGTGGGTATTTGTTCTTCACTGTAACCCTGTTCAACTCCCGGTAATCAATGCAAAGTCTCATCATACCATCCTTCTTCTTCACAAACAAGACTGGCGCACCCCATGGTGAAAAACTCGGGCGAATGAAATCCCTATCTAGAAGTTCCTGAATCTGCTTCTTAAGTTCTGCCATCTCTGTCGGTGCTAATCGGTACGGTGCTTTTGAGATCGGAGACTCGACCTCTCGCTCGGGTGGCATACCAGAGACGTCATCAGGAAACATGCCTAGAAAATCCCTAAAAATTGGGACATCTGAGGCTGACTGACTGGGTGTCTCGGGAACGGATATAAAAGTCGCTAAAAACACCCGACACCCTCTATGCATGAGCTTCCTAGCCTGGACACAAGGTATGATGCGCGATAAAGGAAATTATCTGTCTGGCTCGAATAAGAACTGCTCCATCCCAGGCGGTCGGACTAGAACGGATCTCCGCTGAAAGTCGATCAAAACTCTGTTCCTTAGTAGCCAGTCCATACCCAGAATGATGTCAAACTCTGTCATCGGCAGTACGATCAGATCCGCATAAACAAGATTGCCATGAAGCACGAGGTCTATGTCTCGGATCACGTTGGTAGCTGCCATCTCCTCTCCCAAAGGCAGTACTACTGAATAGGCTATATCGAGCCCAATGGTCTTGACCTTGAGAAAATTAGCAAAGGTCTCCGAAATGAATGAATGAGTAGCCCATGAATCTATCAAGGCTTTCGTAGGTGACCCGACTATAAAAATTCTCCCTGAAAGGTTGGAACGTCAAGATGAACCCAATAATTACTAGAACTAACTTATAGACATGCAAAGGTCAAAGTTCTTCTAGCCTAAATTCCCGAAATAACACTGATTAGAGCATGCAATCCTATCATCAATTCTATGTTAAAAATCTCAACCCAAGACCTCAATTCCCAAAACATTGAATTTCGAATATTAACTTAAAGCTTTAAGATACCTGTCATGAGCATGGTGTCTGGGTTCGTCTCTGCTGTATGGAGAGCAAAGACTCTGCCTTGGGTAGGCAGGCTCGCCTGAGGGCATTGCTGCAGCAAGTGGTCTGGACTACCACACTTGTAACACTTCCCTGACCCATACATACATGCTCCAGCATGGCGGCGTGTGCACCTAGGACAGACTGGGTGCTCAAAAGTCCTCGAGACTACGCGTCCCCGCTGCTGCTGCTGTGCTCTGTTCCTGGGTGGGCCGTGGAAAGGCTTCTTATTCGAGGGCTGTTGCTGAGGAGGAGGGCAGTGTGGCACGGGGACTAGTCGCTTGCCCTGGCGATCCCTCTCAATGTCAATCTGATCTTGCTCTACAGCAAGAGCTCTGGAAACAGCGACTTCAAAGGTAGTAGGGCCAGCCACCCTAACATCTCAACGCAAGATCGGCCGTAAACCATCCAGAAAGTTCCTAAGCTTGGCACCGACATCGTTCGCAATCAGGGGCACAAAATGGCAACCCCTCTCAAACTTACGGATGAACTCCGTAACGGTCAAGTCTCCCTGCCTCAGGGTCATGAACTCCCTGGTCAACCTGGCACACACCTCGTCAGTAAAATATTTGGAGTAAAATACCTCCGTGAAGCGCATCCAGCTCAGAGTAGCCAAGTTCAAGGCTACGGATGCTCCTTCCCACCATAGGCGTGCGTCTCCTCCAAATAGATATGTCCCACAACAAACTCTGTCCGCATCTCCAAGCTCCATAAACTCAAAGATGACCTCGAGGGACTTGATCCAGCCCTCGGCAGTCATGGGATCTGTCGTCCCTGAGAACTCCTTCGGTCTCATCTTCATGAATCGCTCATAGGTCGCCTCAGGTCTAGGCGGCCTAGCTACCGCTGCAGAATTGTTTCTCGCAAACTGTTGGAAGAACTGAGTCATATCTGCCATCATCTGGGTATGCATATCAGGTGGTGGAGGAGGTGGCGGTGGACCTCTATCCTCATAACAGTTCTGAGTCTCATCAGCCTCGCTTTCAGCACCCCTCGGGCGGTCAATAACTCGTCTAGGAGGCATACTGTACCATTTAAAATCCTTACGTAACCAACATGCAATATTTCTAATTTTTTTTTAAAATTTAAATAAATATTGCATGATCATAATCTGAACATAAAATATTTCATGAAAACATGCTGTTAAAATATTTCATGCTTTAAACAAAATGCATAAATGTAAAACTTACAGCCCGAACACGTGACTTCGTGAGCTTCTCGAGGTCAGTAGTAGTACAACCCTTTACAATAACATATGCTCTGATACAAACTGTAGTGGCCCGTGTTTCGTACTTGAAAATTTGCGAAATAATTTAAAATTTTCTCTTTAAATAAATAAAATGCCTCATTCATAAAATATATTGATAAAAGATTCAATGTTTAAAGTAGCAGCGGAACAAAACTTTAAATGTCGAGATAACAGCGGAAGTAAACATTTGTTTCAAAGCAAGAACTTAAAATAATTTATCGCGATAAAGTGAGTTTGCATAAAATAATAAATAAACTGATAAATGAGGTCCTCGGGTTCCTACTACTGCCGACCCAAGATGGCTCACTGATCCCCGCCCTCGGTCCTGACCTCATCAGCACCTACAACAATCAAGTCTAGTGAGTCTAAAGACTCAGCATGCATATATCATGAATAACGAGTAAAATATATCATAAAGTTTCATGCCGGGTAAAAATATCATGTCGTAAATCATAACGTAAAAATATCTTGTCATGAGTAATTATAAATACGTGCATAACTAAACTGAAAATCGTAAGTGAAATGCTTGCTCGATAGAGCTCTGTCATGAAATACCATATAATAATTTTCTGTTGAAAATTTGTTCTACGCAAGTGGCCCATAACGTGAAATAAATCGTCTAATCAGACTAAACCACAGTATACTGGACGGTAGAGATCATCACAGCCCTTGGACTGGATATCCGTACCCATACATCAACACGAACCGGTCAGTAGCCACCGGATGAAGTAATAATCCCATGATAAGCTGCAATCCCATGAACGTGAGGTGGCCACAAGCAATATCGCATATATCTAAAAAATGAACATTTTATATTTTTATGCACGTAATATAATTAAATATCTTGTTTTATTTTACCAAATGAGTTGGATAGTTCCTAGGCTCGTTGCGACCTAACTTTAACATGAAAAATATGCAAATGATTTAACTTGACCACAACTTTGTAATTGAACCCAAAACGAGACGATTACGCCCAATGACTTAGTGTTTAATCATGACTCCGTGACAACCCGAACCAACACCGAACCATCATTTAGTCATGATTAAAATACACCTAAAATGATGAAATAATGCTCCTAAAATTTCAGTACTTCGAAATTTGTGGAATGGAGGCCAAAAACACGAAACGCTCTTTTGAGAGTCATTTTGGCACATTGCTCCGTAAATCCTTGTACGACCTCTAAACTTAACCGAATCATGAACGGCCAAAAACATAACCTTCCTAACTTGATGAGGCACTGTCCAGTCCAAGGAAATAGGCTAAAAGCTAACCAAGAACTCAAACGAGCCTCTGAACCAAAGCACCAACTTGCTGTAAAACAAATACTGCATCTGCGCTTTCGCTTGCATGCGTCGTTTGCAAGGCTAATGGCCATTGGGGCTTGAACCACCGACCAGAGCCTATTTCCAACATCATAGGGTGTTGTGTGAACCATGGATAAGGGTCCTAGGTCACCCACAATTCAAACAACACCAGCAACGTGACCACGCTTCCGACCGAGAGCAAAAACTGCATGTGTGGGACGTTGCTATTGTTTGCTGTCGTGGATCATTCCAGTGGCCATTTGATTGAACATGGCATGATCTAGACATCATGAGGTATGGTGTGAACCGTGGCTAAGGGCTAAAAAGCCAACCAAGATCCAAACCACCCCTAAAATCGAAATCTACACGTGTAGGAAAAATAAAGGGGATCGAAGGGCACTTGTCTTGTTTTATTTAAAAACCGAAGGAACCATGGACCAAGCCTTGAAAGACCGACTTGGTCATGTCTTAGACATACCAAGGAGAGGTTCTAACCATGGCTACAGCCTCTAGGGTAGCCAAGATCAGAATCTTCGCCTTAGACAATAATCATTCAAATCGAGACACAAAATGACATGTTGGGGAGTTGCTGTCCAAAACGTGATGCAAGGGGGGAAAGGGGATGGACAAATCCCTTCCTAACACACCCTATATCATGACTAAAAGCAGACTTGAGTCCCTGGAAGTCTAGCCAACCCTGTAACCACAAAAACAACCAAGAACGTGAAGTGCATGTAGGAAGAGCCGAAAATTCTGTACAATGTTTTTCTAAAGTTCTTGACATGATTTCGGTTTTGTCATAGATCAAGCACATGTAATGGTTTAAAATTAGATATATAACTTGATTGAAGAGCAAAGGAATAATATAGAAATGCCTTGGATTTCTTTGAAACGAAAACAAATCGATTACCGAACGCGGGGCGGCGGAGACGAAGTTCTCTTTTCTTGCTTGTTTTCTCTCTCTTCTCTCTTGATGGCTCATGATTATTGGATGAGTTTTTTTTCTGAATTTTCATGCTAGATGGAGTGAAGAAGGTGGTGAAGGCTTGTGGTCAAATAAGGTGGTGCATGGAGGAGTAAATGATGTCAAGTTGGGGGAAACATGCATGATGAATGTGTGGCCTTTGTTTTGTTGTTGGGGGAGTTAAATGGTGTCAAGTTAGGATTGTGTGGTGTAGAATATGACCGAGAGTAGGCTTCCAATTAGTGTAGGATTTTGTTCAAGTATTGCTAAATAGAATCGTATGTTAGATAAGCTTGATTAAAATGTTAATTAAGCCGAATCTTGATGAATTAAGAATCCTACAATTAAATTGGTGATTAATTAATTAAAGTAGACTTAAATCCACTTGATTTCATTAAAATAAATTATTTCTTAGCTCGGAATAAATTTAGGAATATTTTTGGATAATAAAATTCATCTCCGATTTCCTATCTCTGGTCCGGTCTCGCGTATATATCTAAAAATTAAAATTCGAAATACGTGATTTAAAATCCTTAAAAATAACGTAAATGATTTAAATGGAATTAAATTAACAAATTCCTAAAATAAAATCATTTAAAATTAAATAATAGATATTATGCACATATTTACGCATATTGGTTTTTTCGGGTACTACATAGGGTCTGGTCAGTAGGGTCCATAAACGGTCTGGGAAGAGGTTGGCTCAAGGTAATGCCCAAGATTTTTATCATGTTAATCCGAGATGATTAATTGATTTATGAATTGATATGATTATGAAGGACCACACCGAGAAAAGACATCGGAAGACTTGTAATATGTGCGAGGGCAGAACACCTCGCGCATATGCGCGAGGCAGACAGAGAACCTCACGCATATGCCTGAGCATGCAAACTTTTCATGCGCAGACACAGTGGGTCTCGCGCATATGCGCAAGCTGCTGTGATGGTTAAGCGCCGAAACAGAATGTCTCGCGCATATGCGCCGAGGAGGGTCGCGCATATGCGCGAGACGTGCTGCTTGAAGGATGAGCCACTTGGTCCTTGGCATGCATATTTAATTGGTACCAGGTACAATTCCTATTTCTAGAGCTCCATTCAGAATGGCACCGATTGAATTGAAAAAATTGAAAGATCAGTTAGAAAATTTACTGGCCAAGGGTTACATCAGACCGAGTATTTCTCTTTGGGGTGCTCCAGTGTTGTTTGTTAGAAAGAAGGACGGTTCAATGAGACTTTTTATTGACTACCGGTGTGACACCCTGACCCGATACAATTAAAATACAGCGGAATTTAAAATTTTCTTTAAAATATGGAAGGAGTTTCAACATACATTTTATAAAAGTGTTTACAAAATAACAACATGATCATTCCAATGACATAACAAAATACAAAATATCATTAGTGTGATCATGTTACAAAATGGTACAAAATAATCATCCTTCCAATCTTCGTATGCATATGACCCCCATCCACAGTCAACGTCCCGGTCCGTCGCTCTTATCTGCATCACATGAAAATAACTGAAATGAGAATAAATCTCAGCAAGTGGAACTCTGACATAGCAATGATACATAGTATACTCTGTAAAACATGGCTTTTAAATCATAAATACCATCGACTCTGAAACATGAATAACGTAGCAATAACTGTAGCAATAGCAATGGCAATAGATAGCAAAACGATGGTATTTCTCTTTTCTATGGTTGGATTGATATCAATAGTATCTGTAACTGTGGTTGCCAATATCCCATCGATATAAATCGATAACTGTGAGGGGATAAAAGCCTATGGTCGATGATCATCTAATTGCATGCAATGCCATGGCTATGATAAATCAATCCAATAAAACATTTGAATTCTCAATAGCATTTAAGGCCGTCGTTTCGCAATCTCATAATATTTCTTGTATTCCCTTTATAACAATGGTGAGACATCAATGCCTCCAATAGATAATCAATGAAATCAATACATAACAATGGATCAATGGAAGGGAATAACACTTTGAAACCTTTAAAACACAATACATATAATATCATGTGAGCAAAAAGGATGAAATTCCACTTACTACCAATAGAACACCTCAAATAAGCTCTTGGTACACCACCTACAACAATAATCCATAAATAACACCAATATCAACTCTAGATCCACAAGTACAAGCCAAATAATCCATTAAACAACTCAAACATCAAATCCAAAATAACCCTTAACTCAAAACCTCGTTAGAATCGCACCAAAAACTTACCTAAGCTTCCTTATACCACGGAGAACGATGATCTCAAGTCGGAAATCCAAACAAAGCCAAGAATCAAAGATAGGAAGCAAAAGAAATGGATGAAAACCCTTGCCAATGGAGAGAAAATCTCGAAAAGTAGATAGGATAAGGTATGGAATGAAGTCAACTCAATCAAAAAGGTACTAAATAACTCGCCCATACTTACACCGCGGGTGCGCCAACACAAGCACCGCGGGTGCGCCATGCTCACGGCATACCAAAATAATTCTCATGCACGATCACCGCGGGTGCGGTGCTACAATTACCGCGGGTGCGGTGCACACCGCGGGTGCGGTCCTTGCACTGCCGCGGGTGCGGTCATGCCACGGCCCTCAAAATGCAAAATGATGAATAGTACACCGCGGGGGCACTCATCTAAGAGCGCGGGTGCACTCTACTCACGGCAATGAACAGTACAAACTCAACTAAAATCGATCCGAAACGCTGAAACGAACAATCAACACCAACTAATACCTCAAATAAATAATAACCAATAATACTATAGCCCAAAACACAACTATAAACGACTAATCATAAACCCAATTAACACAATAAAGCTTAAACCGTACCGTACACCGGGCTCGGCTATTACAATCTCCCCTCCTTAGAGGAATTTCGTCCTCGAAATTGACGTCACGGCACGAACAACTCAGGATACCTCTCTCTCATCTCAGTCTCTGGTTCCCACGTAGCCTCCTCGATCAAATGGTTCCTCCAAAGGACTTTAACGATGCCGATCTCTTTGTTCCTCAATACTCTGACAGTGCGATCCAAAATCTGGACCGGAATCTCTTGGTAAGTCAAATTCGGCGTCAAGTCCAATGGCTCGTGGCGAAGAACATGGGAAGGATCTGCAATATACTTCCTGAGCATCGATACATGAAACACATTATGGACTCTGTCAAGATCGGGCGGTAGGGCTAATCTGTAGGCTCGGTCACCAACTCTGTCCAATATCTCGAATGGACCAATGAATCTAGGACTCAACTTGCCCTTCTTGCCAAATCTCATCACCCCCTTGAGAGGTGCTATCTTCAGAAAAACATGATCGCCAACCTCGAACTGCAAAGGTCTGCGACGAACATCTGCATAACTCTTCTGCCTCGACTGAGCAGTCTTCATCCTCTCTCTGATAACTGCAACAACATCGGCAGTCTGCTGGACCAACTCGGGACCCAACATCTTCCTCTCTCCAACCTCATCCCAAAACAAAGGGGATCTGCACTTCCTGCCATAAAGTGCCTCATACGGTGCCATGCCAATCGTCGCCTGGTAGCTATTGTTGTACGTGAACTCCACAAGTGGCAGCTTAGAATCCCAACTACCAGAATAGTCAATAGTACAAGCTCTGAGCATATCCTCCAGAATCTGAATGACTCTCTCTGACTGACCGTCGCTCTGAGGATGATAAGCTGTACTGAAAGCTAATCGAGAACCCAAAGCTCTGTGAAGACTCTTCCAAAACTCGGAGGTAAATCTAGGGTCACGATCAGACACAATCGACACGGGCACACCATGAAGTCTAACAATCTCGGCAATGTAGTCCTCGGCATACTGAGACATCGAATACGTCGTCTTGACTGGGAGAAAATGAGCCGACTTGGTCAATCTATCAACAATGACCCAAATGGAATTATAACCCCTCTGAACTCTGGGCAGACCAGTCACGAAATCCATGGTGATGTGCTCCCACTTCCACTGAGGAATCGGCAAAGATAGCAATGTCCCAGCAGGTCTCTGATGCTCAATCTTAACCTGCTGACAAGTAAGGCACTGAGAAATGAACAAAGCAATATCTTTCTTCATACCTGGCCACCAGTAAAGTCGACGAAGATCCTGATACATCTTCGTACTGCCTGGATGAATCGAATAAGGTGCGGTATGAGCCTCTGTCAAGACGTCTCTACGAATATCGTCGCCAGAAGGAACACAAATACGGCCTCTGAAAGTCACCAAACCATCACCATTCAGACTAAACTCTGAATTCCCTCTATCTTCAATGGATCAACAGCAATGCCATCTCTCGAAACAACATGGCCTAGAAAAGAAATCTGATCCAGCCAAAACTCACACTTCTTCAGCTTGGCAAACAACCTCTTCTCTCGCAACAACTGAAGAACAACTCTGAGATGCTCGGCATGAAGCTCTCTGGTCTTGGAATAGATCAAGATATCGTCAATGAAGACAATGACGAAGCTATCCAGATAAGGCTTGAACACACGGTTCATCAGGTCCATGAAGACTGAAGGGGCATTGGTCAACCCAAAAGACATCACAAGAAACTCATAGTGACCATACCTGGTCCGGAAAGCTGTCTTAGGGATATCAGACTCCCTAACCTTCAACTGATAGTAGCCAGACCGAAGATCAATCTTCGAGAACACAGTGGCACCATGGAGCTGATCAAACAAATCATCTATCCGAGGCAACGGATACTTGTTCTTGACAGTCACTTTGTTGAGCTCCCTGTAGTCGATACACAGCCGCAAGGAACCATCCTTCTTCTTGACAAACAGAACCGGAGCTCCCCAAGGCGAAGAACTCGGACGAATAAAGCCTTTGTCTAAAAGATCCTGCAACTGAGTCTTCAACTCCTTCATCTCGGTAGGGGCCATCCTGTACGGAGCCTTAGAGATAGGAACCGTACCTGGAGCTAAATCGATCACAAACTCAACATCCCTATCCGGCGGCAAACCCGGAACATCATCCTCAAACACATCAGCAAACTCCCTCACCACATCAATATCATCTACATTCAACTTAATCAATCTATCAACATCCACAATAGAAGCAAGAAATCCATCGCAACCTCTACACAACAATCTCTCAGCCTCAAGACAAGAAATAAAAGGAAGGACCAGCGAAGTACCTGCACTGGCGAGCGCTCCTCCCTGGCCATCATCTGCAAAAGTCACCTTCTTAGCAACACAATCGATAACTGCACGGTAAGTCGAAAGCCAATCCATGCCAAGAATAACGTCGAAAGCAACCATAGGGATAACAATCAAATCAGCGAAGACAACTCGCTCCTCAATACGAACAGGGCACGCAAAGACAATCGATGTCGGGCACAACACGTCCCCCGAAGGCAAAACAACATTAAGATGAAGGGGAAGAATAGAAGGAACTATACCCAAAGATCTCAAAAATAATTCAGACATAAAAGAATGAGTAGCACCAGTATCAATCAAAGTAGTAGCTACTCTGCCTGAAATCAAAATAGTACTAAGGATCAATGAAGATTCACGATTAATACCTTCCTTCGTCATGGAAAAGATACGACCCTGCACCTTCCCTTGGCTATCTCCCCTCGGGCAATTCCTGGCAACGTGGCCTGCCGCGCCACAACGAAAACAAGTATGAGTGCCCAATCTGCACTCTCCTCGATGATGCTTACCACACTTTGGACACTGCGGCTTCTCAGGATCAAATGGAACTGGAACTGGCGGAGGTTTAGGACTCGACTCCATCTTGCCCTTGCCCTTGAAACGATCCCTGCCCCTCTGATTAGAACCCTGGCCTCTCTGAGCAATGGCTTGGTGTCTCTCTTGCCTCTCCCGGGCAATGTCCTTCTCATCCTGCTCGGCCAACAAAGCTTTGGATACAATCTCTTTGAAAGTAACAGCTTTGGACATGTTGATATCACGACGAATCTCCGCTCTAAGGCCTCGAATGAAATGAGCGCCCTTGTCCTTGTCGTTCGAAGCAATATACGGAGCAAATAGGCAACCTTCCTCAAACTTCAGAATATACTGGCCAACATCCAAGCTCCCCTGTCTAAGTTCCAAGAACTCCGTAACCTTCCTCGCTCGAAGTGCGTCGGGGAAATACTTGTCGTAGAACAAGTCAGTGAACTCTGACCACTTCAGTGTCGCAACATCAACTCCAACTTTCGTAGCATTCCACCAAATGCGGGCAGCCTTAACCAACATGAACACTGCACAGCTAATCCTGTCTTTGTCCTCATACTGGAGATGATCGAAGATAGCTTCAAGCGCCTTGACCCACTCGACAGCAACTAGAGGATCGGTGCTACCTGCGAATTCCGGTGGATCCATTCTCTTAAAAGAAGAAAAGACGGCATCAGTGCCAACAGCCTGAGCAACTTGACCTCTTACTTGGCCTCGACCCTGACCTGCTCCTTGCAATCGGAGCAACTGCTGAATCTGATCGCTATGCACCTTAGCCTGCTCCTTAAGCAACTTGCCGAACTCGTCGACAACTCTCGAGGAAGAACTATCCTCACCCTCTGCTGCCTTACGCTTAGGAGGCATACTCTACAATTGCTCACAAGACACCAATCAATAAATATAACAATGGATAGATGCAAGAAAACATACCCGGACAGTTGAAAGTAGACGAAGTCATATGCATTGGTCCGAAGAACACCGCTCTGATACCACTAAATGTGACACCCTGACCCGATACAATTAAAATACAGCGGAATTTAAAATTTTCTTTAAAATATGGAAGGAGTTTCAACATACATTTTATAAAAGTGTTTACAAAATAACAACATGATCATTCCAATGACATAACAAAATACAAAATATCATTAGTGTGATCATGTTACAAAATGGTACAAAATAATCATCCTTCCAATCTTCGTATGCATATGACCCCCATCCACAGTCAACGTCCCGGTCCGTCGCTCTTATCTGCATCACATGAAAATAACTGAAATGAGAATAAATCTCAGCAAGTGGAACTCTGACATAGCAATGATACATAGTATACTCTGTAAAACATGGCTTTTAAATCATAAATACCATCGACTCTGAAACATGAATAACGTAGCAATAACTGTAGCAATAGCAATGGCAATAGATAGCAAAACGATGGTATTTCTCTTTTCTATGGTTGGATTGATATCAATAGTATCTGTAACTGTGGTTGCCAATATCCCATCGATATAAATCGATAACTGTGAGGGGATAAAAGCCTATGGTCGATGATCATCTAATTGCATGCAATGCCATGGCTATGATAAATCAATCCAATAAAACATTTGAATTCTCAATAGCATTTAAGGCCGTCGTTTCGCAATCTCATAATATTTCTTGTATTCCCTTTATAACAATGGTGAGACATCAATGCCTCCAATAGATAATCAATGAAATCAATACATAACAATGGATCAATGGAAGGGAATAACACTTTGAAACCTTTAAAACACAATACATATAATATCATGTGAGCAAAAAGGATGAAATTCCACTTACTACCAATAGAACACCTCAAATAAGCTCTTGGTACACCACCTACAACAATAATCCATAAATAACACCAATATCAACTCTAGATCCACAAGTACAAGCCAAATAATCCATTAAACAACTCAAACATCAAATCCAAAATAACCCTTAACTCAAAACCTCGTTAGAATCGCACCAAAAACTTACCTAAGCTTCCTTATACCACGGAGAACGATGATCTCAAGTCGGAAATCCAAACAAAGCCAAGAATCAAAGATAGGAAGCAAAAGAAATGGATGAAAACCCTTGCCAATGGAGAGAAAATCTCGAAAAGTAGATAGGATAAGGTATGGAATGAAGTCAACTCAATCAAAAAGGTACTAAATAACTCGCCCATACTTACACCGCGGGTGCGCCAACACAAGCACCGCGGGTGCGCCATGCTCACGGCATACCAAAATAATTCTCATGCACGATCACCGCGGGTGCGGTGCTACAATTACCGCGGGTGCGGTGCACACCGCGGGTGCGGTCCTTGCACTGCCGCGGGTGCGGTCATGCCACGGCCCTCAAAATGCAAAATGATGAATAGTACACCGCGGGGGCACTCATCTAAGAGCGCGGGTGCACTCTACTCACGGCAATGAACAGTACAAACTCAACTAAAATCGATCCGAAACGCTGAAACGAACAATCAACACCAACTAATACCTCAAATAAATAATAACCAATAATACTATAGCCCAAAACACAACTATAAACGACTAATCATAAACCCAATTAACACAATAAAGCTTAAACCGTACCGTACACCGGGCTCGGCTATTACAATCTCCCCTCCTTAGAGGAATTTCGTCCTCGAAATTGACGTCACGGCACGAACAACTCAGGATACCTCTCTCTCATCTCAGTCTCTGGTTCCCACGTAGCCTCCTCGATCAAATGGTTCCTCCAAAGGACTTTAACGATGCCGATCTCTTTGTTCCTCAATACTCTGACAGTGCGATCCAAAATCTGGACCGGAATCTCTTGGTAAGTCAAATTCGGCGTCAAGTCCAATGGCTCGTGGCGAAGAACATGGGAAGGATCTGCAATATACTTCCTGAGCATCGATACATGAAACACATTATGGACTCTGTCAAGATCGGGCGGTAGGGCTAATCTGTAGGCTCGGTCACCAACTCTGTCCAATATCTCGAATGGACCAATGAATCTAGGACTCAACTTGCCCTTCTTGCCAAATCTCATCACCCCCTTGAGAGGTGCTATCTTCAGAAAAACATGATCGCCAACCTCGAACTGCAAAGGTCTGCGACGAACATCTGCATAACTCTTCTGCCTCGACTGAGCAGTCTTCATCCTCTCTCTGATAACTGCAACAACATCGGCAGTCTGCTGGACCAACTCGGGACCCAACATCTTCCTCTCTCCAACCTCATCCCAAAACAAAGGGGATCTGCACTTCCTGCCATAAAGTGCCTCATACGGTGCCATGCCAATCGTCGCCTGGTAGCTATTGTTGTACGTGAACTCCACAAGTGGCAGCTTAGAATCCCAACTACCAGAATAGTCAATAGTACAAGCTCTGAGCATATCCTCCAGAATCTGAATGACTCTCTCTGACTGACCGTCGCTCTGAGGATGATAAGCTGTACTGAAAGCTAATCGAGAACCCAAAGCTCTGTGAAGACTCTTCCAAAACTCGGAGGTAAATCTAGGGTCACGATCAGACACAATCGACACGGGCACACCATGAAGTCTAACAATCTCGGCAATGTAGTCCTCGGCATACTGAGACATCGAATACGTCGTCTTGACTGGGAGAAAATGAGCCGACTTGGTCAATCTATCAACAATGACCCAAATGGAATTATAACCCCTCTGAACTCTGGGCAGACCAGTCACGAAATCCATGGTGATGTGCTCCCACTTCCACTGAGGAATCGGCAAAGATAGCAATGTCCCAGCAGGTCTCTGATGCTCAATCTTAACCTGCTGACAAGTAAGGCACTGAGAAATGAACAAAGCAATATCTTTCTTCATACCTGGCCACCAGTAAAGTCGACGAAGATCCTGATACATCTTCGTACTGCCTGGATGAATCGAATAAGGTGCGGTATGAGCCTCTGTCAAGACGTCTCTACGAATATCGTCGCCAGAAGGAACACAAATACGGCCTCTGAAAGTCACCAAACCATCACCATTCAGACTAAACTCTGAATTCCCTCTATCTTCAATGGATCAACAGCAATGCCATCTCTCGAAACAACATGGCCTAGAAAAGAAATCTGATCCAGCCAAAACTCACACTTCTTCAGCTTGGCAAACAACCTCTTCTCTCGCAACAACTGAAGAACAACTCTGAGATGCTCGGCATGAAGCTCTCTGGTCTTGGAATAGATCAAGATATCGTCAATGAAGACAATGACGAAGCTATCCAGATAAGGCTTGAACACACGGTTCATCAGGTCCATGAAGACTGAAGGGGCATTGGTCAACCCAAAAGACATCACAAGAAACTCATAGTGACCATACCTGGTCCGGAAAGCTGTCTTAGGGATATCAGACTCCCTAACCTTCAACTGATAGTAGCCAGACCGAAGATCAATCTTCGAGAACACAGTGGCACCATGGAGCTGATCAAACAAATCATCTATCCGAGGCAACGGATACTTGTTCTTGACAGTCACTTTGTTGAGCTCCCTGTAGTCGATACACAGCCGCAAGGAACCATCCTTCTTCTTGACAAACAGAACCGGAGCTCCCCAAGGCGAAGAACTCGGACGAATAAAGCCTTTGTCTAAAAGATCCTGCAACTGAGTCTTCAACTCCTTCATCTCGGTAGGGGCCATCCTGTACGGAGCCTTAGAGATAGGAACCGTACCTGGAGCTAAATCGATCACAAACTCAACATCCCTATCCGGCGGCAAACCCGGAACATCATCCTCAAACACATCAGCAAACTCCCTCACCACATCAATATCATCTACATTCAACTTAATCAATCTATCAACATCCACAATAGAAGCAAGAAATCCATCGCAACCTCTACACAACAATCTCTCAGCCTCAAGACAAGAAATAAAAGGAAGGACCAGCGAAGTACCTGCACTGGCGAGCGCTCCTCCCTGGCCATCATCTGCAAAAGTCACCTTCTTAGCAACACAATCGATAACTGCACGGTAAGTCGAAAGCCAATCCATGCCAAGAATAACGTCGAAAGCAACCATAGGGATAACAATCAAATCAGCGAAGACAACTCGCTCCTCAATACGAACAGGGCACGCAAAGACAATCGATGTCGGGCACAACACGTCCCCCGAAGGCAAAACAACATTAAGATGAAGGGGAAGAATAGAAGGAACTATACCCAAAGATCTCAAAAATAATTCAGACATAAAAGAATGAGTAGCACCAGTATCAATCAAAGTAGTAGCTACTCTGCCTGAAATCAAAATAGTACTAAGGATCAATGAAGATTCACGATTAATACCTTCCTTCGTCATGGAAAAGATACGACCCTGCACCTTCCCTTGGCTATCTCCCCTCGGGCAATTCCTGGCAACGTGGCCTGCCGCGCCACAACGAAAACAAGTATGAGTGCCCAATCTGCACTCTCCTCGATGATGCTTACCACACTTTGGACACTGCGGCTTCTCAGGATCAAATGGAACTGGAACTGGCGGAGGTTTAGGACTCGACTCCATCTTGCCCTTGCCCTTGAAACGATCCCTGCCCCTCTGATTAGAACCCTGGCCTCTCTGAGCAATGGCTTGGTGTCTCTCTTGCCTCTCCCGGGCAATGTCCTTCTCATCCTGCTCGGCCAACAAAGCTTTGGATACAATCTCTTTGAAAGTAACAGCTTTGGACATGTTGATATCACGACGAATCTCCGCTCTAAGGCCTCGAATGAAATGAGCGCCCTTGTCCTTGTCGTTCGAAGCAATATACGGAGCAAATAGGCAACCTTCCTCAAACTTCAGAATATACTGGCCAACATCCAAGCTCCCCTGTCTAAGTTCCAAGAACTCCGTAACCTTCCTCGCTCGAAGTGCGTCGGGGAAATACTTGTCGTAGAACAAGTCAGTGAACTCTGACCACTTCAGTGTCGCAACATCAACTCCAACTTTCGTAGCATTCCACCAAATGCGGGCAGCCTTAACCAACATGAACACTGCACAGCTAATCCTGTCTTTGTCCTCATACTGGAGATGATCGAAGATAGCTTCAAGCGCCTTGACCCACTCGACAGCAACTAGAGGATCGGTGCTACCTGCGAATTCCGGTGGATCCATTCTCTTAAAAGAAGAAAAGACGGCATCAGTGCCAACAGCCTGAGCAACTTGACCTCTTACTTGGCCTCGACCCTGACCTGCTCCTTGCAATCGGAGCAACTGCTGAATCTGATCGCTATGCACCTTAGCCTGCTCCTTAAGCAACTTGCCGAACTCGTCGACAACTCTCGAGGAAGAACTATCCTCACCCTCTGCTGCCTTACGCTTAGGAGGCATACTCTACAATTGCTCACAAGACACCAATCAATAAATATAACAATGGATAGATGCAAGAAAACATACCCGGACAGTTGAAAGTAGACGAAGTCATATGCATTGGTCCGAAGAACACCGCTCTGATACCACTAAATGTGACACCCTGACCCGATACAATTAAAATACAGCGGAATTTAAAATTTTCTTTAAAATATGGAAGGAGTTTCAACATACATTTTATAAAAGTGTTTACAAAATAACAACATGATCATTCCAATGACATAACAAAATACAAAATATCATTAGTGTGATCATGTTACAAAATGGTACAAAATAATCATCCTTCCAATCTTCGTATGCATATGACCCCCATCCACAGTCAACGTCCCGGTCCGTCGCTCTTATCTGCATCACATGAAAATAACTGAAATGAGAATAAATCTCAGCAAGTGGAACTCTGACATAGCAATGATACATAGTATACTCTGTAAAACATGGCTTTTAAATCATAAATACCATCGACTCTGAAACATGAATAACGTAGCAATAACTGTAGCAATAGCAATGGCAATAGATAGCAAAACGATGGTATTTCTCTTTTCTATGGTTGGATTGATATCAATAGTATCTGTAACTGTGGTTGCCAATATCCCATCGATATAAATCGATAACTGTGAGGGGATAAAAGCCTATGGTCGATGATCATCTAATTGCATGCAATGCCATGGCTATGATAAATCAATCCAATAAAACATTTGAATTCTCAATAGCATTTAAGGCCGTCGTTTCGCAATCTCATAATATTTCTTGTATTCCCTTTATAACAATGGTGAGACATCAATGCCTCCAATAGATAATCAATGAAATCAATACATAACAATGGATCAATGGAAGGGAATAACACTTTGAAACCTTTAAAACACAATACATATAATATCATGTGAGCAAAAAGGATGAAATTCCACTTACTACCAATAGAACACCTCAAATAAGCTCTTGGTACACCACCTACAACAATAATCCATAAATAACACCAATATCAACTCTAGATCCACAAGTACAAGCCAAATAATCCATTAAACAACTCAAACATCAAATCCAAAATAACCCTTAACTCAAAACCTCGTTAGAATCGCACCAAAAACTTACCTAAGCTTCCTTATACCACGGAGAACGATGATCTCAAGTCGGAAATCCAAACAAAGCCAAGAATCAAAGATAGGAAGCAAAAGAAATGGATGAAAACCCTTGCCAATGGAGAGAAAATCTCGAAAAGTAGATAGGATAAGGTATGGAATGAAGTCAACTCAATCAAAAAGGTACTAAATAACTCGCCCATACTTACACCGCGGGTGCGCCAACACAAGCACCGCGGGTGCGCCATGCTCACGGCATACCAAAATAATTCTCATGCACGATCACCGCGGGTGCGGTGCTACAATTACCGCGGGTGCGGTGCACACCGCGGGTGCGGTCCTTGCACTGCCGCGGGTGCGGTCATGCCACGGCCCTCAAAATGCAAAATGATGAATAGTACACCGCGGGGGCACTCATCTAAGAGCGCGGGTGCACTCTACTCACGGCAATGAACAGTACAAACTCAACTAAAATCGATCCGAAACGCTGAAACGAACAATCAACACCAACTAATACCTCAAATAAATAATAACCAATAATACTATAGCCCAAAACACAACTATAAACGACTAATCATAAACCCAATTAACACAATAAAGCTTAAACCGTACCGTACACCGGGCTCGGCTATTACAACCGGCAACTGAACAAGGCTACTGTAAAGAACAAATACCCTTTGCCTCGTATAGATGATTTATTTGATCAGTTGCAGGGTTCTCCTGTTTATTCCAAGATTTATATGAGATCTGGATATCATCAGCTGAGAGTCAGAGATTCTGATATATCGAAGACAACATTCAGAACCAGGTATGGCCATTTTGAGTTTATAGTCATGCCGTTTGGTTTGACAAATGCTCTACCTGTATTTATGGGTTTAATGAACCGCATAATTCAGAAGTATATTGATGATTTTGTGATTATTTTCATCGGTGATATTCTAATTTATTCGAAGAATATGATTGATCATGCTGAACATTTGAGGACTGTTTTGAGAACTCTGAGAACTGAGAAATTATCTGCGAAATGTCGAAATGTGAATTTTGGCTGAGACATGTTGTATTTCTGGGTCACATTATATCTGGTGATGAGATTTCTGTTGATCCTAGCAAAGTTGAGGCTGTGATCAGTTGGCCTAGACCGACATCAGTGTCAGAGATACACAATAGATGAGATTCTGGGTTTGCCTCAAGTCAGAGAAATAGATTTCAGCATTGAATTGGTACCAGGTATAATTCCTATTTCTAGAGTTCCATTCAGAATGGCACCGATTGAATTGAAAAAATTGAAAGATCAGTTAGAAAATTTACTGGCCAAGGGTTACATCAGACCGAGTATTTCTCTTTGGGGTGCTCCAGTGTTGTTTGTTAGAAAGAAGGACGGTTCAATGAGACTTTGTATTGAATACCGGCAACTGAACAAGGCTACGGTAAAGAACAAATACCCTTTGCCTCGTATAGATGATTTATTTGATCAGTTGCAGGGTTCTCCTGTTTATTCCAAGATTTATCTGAGATCTGGATATCATCAGCTGAGAGTCAGAGATTCTGATATATCGAAGACAACATTCAGAACCAGGTATGGCCATTTTGAGTTTATAGTCACGCCGTTTGGTTTGACAAATGCTCTACCTGTATTTATGGGTTTAATGAACCGCATAATTCAGAAGTATATTGATGATTTTGTGATTATTTTCATCGGTGATATTCTAATTTATTCGAAGAATATGATTGATCATGCTGAACATTTGAGGACTGTTTTGAGAACTCTGAGAACTGAGAAATTATCTGCGAAATGTCGAAATGTGAATTTTGGCTGAGACATGTTGTATTTCTGGGTCACATTATATCTGGTGATGAGATTTCTATTGATCCTAGCAAAGTTGAGGCTGTGATCAGTTGGCCTAGACCGACATCAGTGTCAGAGATACACAGTTTTATGGGTTTAGCAGGATATTATCGATGATTCATTAAATATTTTTCCAGTATTACGAAGCCAATTACGTAGCTGACTCAGAAGAATACACCATTTGTTTGGTCAGAGGAATGTGAATCCAGTTTCTTCGAGTTGAAGAAGAGATTGACCAGTGCTCCAGTGTTGACTATTCCGTCGGGTACTGGTGATTTTGTTGTATATTGCGACACTTCTCACAGAGGATTGGGTTGTGTTGTGATGCAGCAAGGACATGTGATTGCCTATGCCTCAAGACAGTTGAAGCCACATGAAACTCGCTACCCAATTCATGATCTTTTATTGGCGGCCATTGTATTTGCACTGAAGATTTGGCGACACTATCTATATGGTGAGAAATTTGAAATATATTCTGATCACAAGAGCCTGAAATATCTGTTCTCACAGTCTGAACTGAATATGAGGCAACGAAGATGGCTTGATTTTTTTCAAGATTTTTATTGTGAAATCAAATACTACCCGGGAAAGTCCAATGCAGCAGCTGATGCACTGAGTCGAAAGGTATGTTCTTTATCCTTATCGACGATTGTTGTTTCAAATTTGATTGAAGATTGCTGTTTATCTGGATTAGTATTTGAAACAGATTGTACACCGTTGATATTATATGTTGTTCAAGTCGAACCAGAGTTGATTTTGAGAATTAAAGCGGCTCAGAATGTGCAGAACTCGATTTCGATGGTCAAATCAGGACATCAATCCGAGTATCAGGTTCGTGACAGTGTATATTTGAATAATCATCTTGTTGTGCCAGATGTTTCAGATTTGACACGACATATTTTGTTAGAAGCGCACAATAGTCGATTCAGTATTCATCCTGGTGGCAGAAAGATGTACAATGATTTGAAAAGACAGTTTTGGTGGAAACAAATTAAAGCAGATATTGCTGAATTTGTATCCAAATGTCTGAATTTCCAACAGTATCCTATCGACTTGCATTACCGCCTTATTTATTTGGAATATATAATGTCTTTCATGTATCTTTATTGAGGAAATATATTCCTGATGCTTCACATATTATTCAGCCAGATGAGGCCGAACTTGATGCGACACTGAGTTACTTCGAGAAGCCGATTTAGATTCTTGATCCTAAAGAAAAGCAGCTCAGAACGAAGACTATTCCGCTTATGAATGTTCAGTGGAGTTGGCATGGCATCGAAGAAGCTACCTGGGAGACTGAATCAGATTGGATGCAGAAATTCCCAGATTTATTTCAATGATGTGAGTTACCTGTTTAGCTTATTTTATACATTTCTTATTTGATATGATTTGACTGGGTGTGATTTCGGGGACGAAATCGTATCTTAGGGGGGATCAATGTAATGCCCGAGATTTTTATCCTGTTAATCCGAGATTAATAATTGATTTATGAATTGATATGATTATGAAGGACCGCACCGAGAAAAGACATTAGAAGACTTGTAATATGTGCGAGGGCAGAACACCTCGTGCATATGCGCGAGAAGAGGCGCGCATATGCGCGAGGCAGACAGAGAACCTCACGCATATGCGCGAGATAGGGCACGCATATGCACGAGCATGCAAAATTTCCATGCGCAGAGACAGTGGGTCTCGCGCATATGCGTAAGCATGGGGCGCGCATATGCACGAGCTTCTGTGATGGTTAAGCGCCGAGGAGGGTCGCGCATATGCGCGAGACGTGCTGCTTGAAGAATGAGCCACTTGATCCTTGGCATGCATATTTAATATATAAATTCTTCATTTCCTTCAAACTTCAGCAAGAAAGAACCGAGGAAAGCTTTCGAGAGTTTCAAACTTTTATTTTTTGAAATTTGAATTTTGTGCAAGATCCGTCCGTTCAAATTTTAATCTGAGTTCAGTACCGGACTCCTCTTGACAAAGGCTTCACACAGACGCAAGATTTCTTATGTTTTGTTATGATTTGAAAATATGATATTGAAGGAATCAGATATGATTAATATATGGTGTTATTGTTAGAGTCGGTGTCCGTCGAGCCAAGTGTTGGCCGAGTGTTCACAATGAAACTCTATGTATAAATAGTCTTTATTTTAATAATATTTGAAATTATTATTTTGGCACATATTTATCCTTATACCCATGCTAGTTGCATAGATAAAGCCCTTGAATATACAAATAGTAGAAAGAATATGAGATGCTCATATGATGAGTATCATTAAACTCATATTTGGAATACTGTATATTCTAAACAGTTCCTAGTCGATTCAGCCGCCGCTAAGAAGGATATAGGCCGCTCGAGTTTGAGACTAGTATCTGCGATGTGAGTACCATGTTTCATTGGTAAGGGACATTGTGATGTCCGATCATGCAGATAGGTGTTCCTGGTAGAGTGCACTGAACAACCCTCCATAAAGGACTTTCCAAGTGGTTCTCACTTATCGAGTGGAAACGTCCTAGTTTATGGTTATACACTATTAGTCCTTATCACCCGGGACAACATTGAGACTCTATGTGCTAGCATTACACTTTGACTTGTTTACCGACTCTCAAGGGGTCATCAGGTGGCAAGGTTGGGTGTTTTGTCGAAACATATAGGAGTCGATGCATTGTAGTCGGGGGCCTTGAATTTGTTGGGCCATGAGATGGCTAACATATTTGTGAAATTTAAATGGGCCAAAATGTTTTTGGTGAAAAATGATTTTTTGGGCCCTTAAGTTTAGATTTACAAAAGTTGCAAATATTTTCTCATGAAATAATTAATTGAAGTTGGACTTTAATTATTTATAGTAAATTGTGATTTACAAGAAATTCGGTTAAAAATAAATTAATTAGAAAGTAGACAAAGGTGTTTGTATACTTTGTTAATTTAGTTTATAATCGTGGCGGTTAGTGATTGGATCAAGATATATAATATTGGATCAATTAATTATTGTGATAATTAATTGATGTTGTATGATATGTTATATTATGCATGAAGGATGATCAAAAGCCCAAGACCAATTTTCTAGGTGTATGCTAGGATAGTTTGTGTTGAATGATTGTAATAATTATCTATTTATAAAGTGGGCTTGGTTTATGTAATGCCCAAGAATTATATAATTGATAAACCAAGATTATCAATCTTCATTAACGTGAGACTCGGAAGATATGAGAATGCATGACATGCAATGAAGGAAGAAAAGACATGAGAAATTTGGGTTTTGCAAGACCGCACTCGCGCCCAGAACATGAGTGCACCCATGGTCATGCAATTGTGGATTTTTGCAAGAAAGGCCGAAGCCACACCGCACCCGCGGTGCAACTAAGACCGCACCCGCGGTTGATGGACAGAAAGTTGGACATTTTTACAGTAGCAAGACCGCACCCGCGGTGCAATTAAGACCGCACCCGCGGTGCAGCTACAGTGGGGTGACCGCACCTGCGGTAAGAACAGGACCGCACCCGCGGTCGTTAATTTCTGGAAAATGATAAAGCAGCCGAAGCTTGAGCGCACCCGCGCTGCTGAACACACCGCACCCGCGGTCATGCGTGTAGCTTGAAAAATAAGACACGTTTCCTGGTGTGCATGCAGTATATATATAAGAATTACACGTAATTCCCTCAGAAAATTCAGAAAAGGGTCGAAGCTTTTGAGAGAAAAATCCTTACGCCTTTTAGACTTGCGATTGTGAAAGATCCGTCCATCAGAATTCAAATCCGACTTTAGTTTTGAGTTCCTCTTGACTTGAGCTACACAAGGACGTAAGTTTTGTTACGTTTTGAGATGTTTTGAAAATATGATGTTGCTAGAATCGAATATGAATCAGATATGATGTTTCTGCTACCATAGATATTGTATAATTGAAGTCAGATTTCAGAATAGACTGGTTATGCAATTATTATGATTTTCGAAAGATATTGACTACGATTTTGATATTAGAATTATGTATCACTGATTTTGAATATACCGATATTGAGATTATGAGTTCTGGTATTATATCTGTGATGTTAATATTGATGGGATATCAAGATTGTATTGTTATACCGTCGAAACATCAGTTAATTGATATTGATCAGATTCTGCAGTAATTTCGATTATATCGTGATATGGTCGATATGGATTAGAGTGTATCTTGATTTGATATCGATCAGCGTATATTTCAATTTGAATATTGATCAGAACATGTATTGAATTGAGTTGTATATTGATATTATATCTGTTCGGTATTGTTATTACCAGATTGGGAATGGACCGAGATAGAGTCGGGAATTCTTCTTCTTCTTCCGAGCGGGAAGATAAAGGTATAAATTAATGTTGAGTTGGGATTGTACAACTCGAGTGAGGTTTGACTCGAGTTTCTCTAAATCACATACTTTACTTGATTGCATTGATATTTGCATTGAGTTGATTGATATACTTGTTCTCTTGAATTATAGATAACAGGTGTTAGACGAGTAATCTTGTGACAGAAGTTCCTGATAGTGTTGGTATCGCCACGGGCACATTGCACGATGTCTCAAGATAGGATGTTAGCGATGGAGCTACAGTCCATGACAGTTAGATCAGGACACCGGATGTTTGGTTATATCGAGTAAATAGAATTGGAATTTCTTCTATTATGGAATTCGATATAGGAACACCATATTTAGTTATATCGTAATTCGATATAGGAACACCATATTTGGTTATATCGTAATTCGATATAGGAACACCATAAGTGGTTATATCGTAAATCGATATAGGAATACCATATTTGGTTATATCGTAATTCGATATAGGAACACCATAAGTGGTTATATCGTAAATCGATATAGGAACACCATATGTGGTTATATCGAGTAATAGGGTCAGAGTTCCTTCTATTACGGAATTCGGTATAGGATCACCACATCTGGAAATCGGGATCCCTAGGCTAGGATTGAGTCTAGTATAAAACGTAGAGTCACGAGGTTGAGTGACAGTTATATCGATTTGTATTAATGAATGTTAAGTTATGTTCCTGATATTGGTACATGCTTAGAATAGAATTTAGTCTTGATATTGATTTATGTTCCTGATTAGGGTACATGTTTAGAATATGATTCATTCTTATTATTGATTCATATCATGATTTTGATATATGATATGATTTTCTGTTATATGCTCTTATATTGTTTATATGATGGCATGTATACATGATTTATACTGGGATATTTATATCTCACCGGAGTTATCCGACTGTTGTCTTGTTTGTATGTGTGCATGGCAACAGGTGGGCTAGGATCAGGGTCAAGAAAAGAACGAGGCTGGACTAGATAGCGTGGAGATCCGGGCTTTGAAGCAACTTAGGATTCAGCACTGACTTGTAGTTGAATCTAGTCGGATTATTTTAGAGCATACAATAATTGTATGATATGTTTAATATGTAATTTGAATTTAATTACATTACGTTTTCGCTTTGCATTTTAAAAAAAAATATGTAGACCCTGTTTATACTAATTGATTAATTAGTCATAATTATGATTTAAAACATGATTAACGTCCGGGTCCCCACAGTTTATGGCCCGTTCCCACCCCCATGAGATGTATCCCTATTTGCCATGGATATTTATTTGTAAATATTAGTATAGTGGATGATCAAGATTGGAAGATGGTGGCCATGATGATTATGAAGATCGAAGACATGTAAATATTGGAAGCTAATGTAATAGTTGCATTTGTATCCCATGCATTTCTCTAGGATTGGACCTAGGCCCGTGCTTAGCTCACACGAGCCATTAGTATTGGGGCGATTGATCATCCTTGTTTGTTTACTATTTATATTATATGCATGATATGTTATATATAATGAGTATGTGCGTTATTATTATGATAATAACAAATTTGCATGAATCCGGAAAACATACGATCAAACATGGCGAGCTTTTAAATAAAATTAATGATGAGACCTTTTAAAATTAAAAACCCTCATTTTGAATAAGATTCAAAATTAATATCAAGCCCGAAAAGGGGAATTATAAATTTGTTTATAATTTCCATGTCTTCCATCGACAATGGGTGCATGATGAACACTACCCGTGCACGGGGCTCGGCTCATATTATTGGGGGGGCCCTGGGTGCCGGAAAGCTGTGACATCCATTGACATGGTGATGTGAACTACGTGGAACTCCCATGATTTCGGCTCATATTATTGAGGGAACTCATGGCGACAGTCCATTAAGGTTCAACATCGATGGGTGAGGCTTGACACGTAAAGATGAACGACGTCATATTATTGGGTCCTAATCAAACGTGAGACAAACGTTTACGTAGAGGGTTGCATGATGATGCAATTGGAAAATACCTTTTAGGAATTGTGATTGGCTGATATTATTCGGGATCATAATTCGCTAATTGGACCTTGCGTACCTACTGAGGAAAGGAGTTTCCCGTTTTCACTAGAGGGTAGTGAAAGATGTCAAAACAGTGGGAGTAAAAATTTATGAAGTAAAAGTCCATACTTCATATCTTACTAAATATTTTAAAATAGTCATTAACATTTATCTGTTTTACTTTTCCATACTTTTTGAAAATGTCTTCGATTTGCAATTCGCTATATGTAATACTCGACAAACACGTATTAACCAGACATAATTACCTCAATTGGCTAAGAAATCTGAAAATCGTCTTGAATTCGAAAAGGATAGCGTATACACTTACTGAGTCGCCCCCTGTTGAGGCTCCGACTGACTGCACTCCTAAGGAATTGCAGACTTACGAGGAATGGTGTGACCATGACTTGAAAGCAAAGTGTTATATGCAGGCTTCTATAAATGATGAGAAGCCGGTTCTTTATGTGGGCTCTTCATCTGGTACGAAGACTGGTCCACCTGGGAAGGGAAAGAAGCGTTCTTTCCAACGTCCCAAGAAGAACGTGCCCTTGAAGAGGCAATCTCCGAGTCCCGCTGTGGCAGCCATACCTGTGAAGGCTGACAAGACTGCTGATGTATGTCATCATTGCAAGAAGCCTGGACATTGGAGGCGTAATTGCAGGGTATATCTTGCCCAGAAGAGCTCTGGAAACGGTATGTTCTATATTGAAGTAAACATTTCAATTAATTTTACTTCTTGGGTATTGGATACCGGTTGTGACTCACATCTCCGTAATGAGTTACAGGTGATGGGAAGAAGTAGAAGGCTTAGGGAAGGTGAGACCTTCATGAGGGTGGGCAATGGAGCAAGAGTTGCTGCCAAGGACAAAGGAGATGTTTACTTGCTGTTGAACAATGATTTAAAGTTAATTTTATGAGATGTTTTGTTTGTACCAGATTTGGTGAAAAACATTGTTTCCATTTCTATGCTAGATAAAGATGGATATTCTTGTTTATTTAGCAAAAGTGTTTGCAACATTTACAAGAATGAATATTTAATTGGTACTGGAGAACTTGAAAACGATCTCTATAACTTAAAATTGAAAGATATTCCACTAAAAAAATGTCCAAGCTATAACAACAACAAACAAACGAAAACAAGATACTCTAAATTCGGCACAATTATGGCATGCTCGATTAGGACATATTTCCCTAAGAAGGATGAACAAGCTAGTGGGAGTAGGCATGTTTGATATGTCTGATATTAATGCTCTCACGACTTGTGAATCCTGTATGAAAGGAAAGATGACCAAAATTCCCGTTAAGGGCCATGTGGAGCGAGCCAAGTGGTTATTGGATTTGATCCATACCGATGTGTGCGGTCCGCTTAGCATCACCACTAAGCATGGACATGCCTACTTCATCACCTTTACCGATGACTTTTCGAGGTATGAGTATGTGTATTTGATGAAATAAAAGTCTGAAGCCTTTGAAAGGTTCAAAGAATTCAGAAGTCAAGTAGAGAAACAATTGGGACGAAGCATCAAGACACTTTGATCTGATCGAGGTGGTGAGTACTTGAGTGCCGAGTTCCAAGAGTATCTTAGGGAGAATGAGATTCTCTCGCAGTGGACTCCACCTGCTACACCACAGTTGAATGGTGTTTCGGAGCATCGTAACCGGACTTTGATGGACATGGTTCGGTCTATGATGGGGTTCACGAAGTTGCCGCCATCTTTTTGGGAATATGCGCTTGCGACAGCGGCACTGTTGTTGAACAATGTCCATTCAAATGCAGTTGACAAGACACCATATGAGATATGGATTGTTAAGCCACCCAAATATTCTTATATTAGAATATGGGGGTGCCCTGCTTATGTGAAGCAGGTAGTGGGAGATAAATTGGATAGTCGATCCATTTTATGTTACTTTGTGGGATATCCAAAGAATTTGGTTGGATACTACTTCTATCATCCCCAAGAAACAAAGGTGTTTGTTTCTAGGATGCAACCTTTTTGGAAAAAGAATTTCTATTGGATAGAAAAGGCGAGATGATAGAACTCGAAGAGGTTCGAGAGACACCCACAATTATAGAACCCACACCCGAAGAGCCAAGAGAGGAGATACAAGCTCCTAGAAGATCCTAGAGAGTCTCGAGACCACCTATGAGGTATGGTCTGCTTCTTAAAGAGGGCCATGATGAGCCTAACCATGGATGTGATCCAAGGACCTTCAAGGAAGCGTTATCTGATGCCGATTCATCCAAGTGGCTTGAAACGATGGAATCTGAGATGAATTCCATGCATTCAAACCATGTGTGGAATCTTGTGGATCCACCTGAGGGAATTGTTCCCATAGGCTGTAAATGGATTTACAAGAGGAAACTTGGGGCGGATGTGAAGGTATTGACCCTCAAGGCGCGATTGGTGGCAAAAGGATATACTCAAAGATAAGGAGTTGACTTTGAGGAAACTTTTTCTCCAGTTGCAATGTTTAAGTCCATAAGGATATTGCTAGCCATAGCTGCATGGTATGACTATGAGATATGACAGATGGATGTGAAGACAACCTTTCTTAATGGGGATATTAAGGAAGAGATTTACATGTCTCAACCTGAAGAGTTTACATCTGTCGGAAGTGAGCATATGGTATGCAAACTTCAGAGATCTATTTATGGTCTAAAGCAGGAATCTAGGAGTTGGAACCTTAGATTCGATAGTAAAATCAAATATTTTTGTTTTACTAAGAATCCTGAGGAACCCTGTGTGTATAAGAAGGTCAGTGAGAGTGCTGTGACATTCCTGGTGTTGTTTGTTGATGACATTCTAATAATTGGGAATGATGTAGGAATGTTGCAATCAATTAAGATATGGTTAGCGAGTAAGTTCTCGATGCAGGACTTGGGTGAAGCATCTTCTGTATTGGGAATACAGATCTATAGAGATAGATAAAAAAGGATTGCTTGGTCTCACCCAGTCCACATACATTGATACCATCGTGAAGCGGTTCTCGATGGATGAGTCCAAGAGAGGACATCTACCAATGTGTCATGGTGTGTCCCTATCCAAGTCTTTGTCTCCTAAGACTGATGCAGAGATAGCGGCGATGACAAGAATTCCTTATGCATCTGCGATTGGTAGCATCATGTATGAGATGATATCTACACGCCTTGACGTGGCTTTCGCACTAAGTGTAGTGAGTAGATATCAATCAAACCCTGGTCTTCCATATTGGAAAGCTGTGAAAGACATCCTCAAGTATTTGAGAAGGACCAATAAGTTGTTCTTGCTCTATGGGATGGAGAACTGAAATCGAAAGGTTATACCGACTCTAACTTCCAAAGCGATATCGATGACTCGAATTCAACCTCTGGGTTCATATTCATGCTCAATGGTGTTGTTGTATCTTGGAAGAGTTCCAAGAAAGACAGTACTGTAGATTCAACCACTGAGGCCGAATACATTGCTGCATCAGATGCAGCAAAGGAGGCTGTTTGGATAAGGAATTTCGTCCAAGAGTTGGACGTCATTCCTTATAGAGTTGCTTCTGTCCCGGTGTTGTGTGACAACACGACAAATATAGCTCAAGCAAAGGAGCCAAGGTCTCACCAGAAATCCAAACATGTATTGAGAAAGTACCACATCCTCCGAGAGATTGTGGAAAGAGGAGATGTCTCGATTGACAAAGTCGGCTCCACTGATAATATTGTTGATCCACTAACTAAGCCTTTTACCTGGACCATTATTCGAGATGCATCGCGAATCAATGGGTTTGAAGCATATGGGTAGTTGTCTCTAGTGCAAGTGGGAGATTGTTAGAGTAGGTGCCCGTCGAGCCAAGTGTTGGCTGAGTGTTCACAATGAAACTCTATGTATAAACAGTCTTTATTTTAATAATATTTGAAATATTTATTTTGGCACATCTTTATCTGTATACCCATGCTAGTTGCATAGATAAAGCCCTTGAATATACAAATAGTAGAAAGAATATGACATGCTCATATGATGAGTATCATGAAACTCATATTTGGAATACTGTATATTCTAAACAGTTCCTAGTCGATTCAGCCGCCGCTAAGAAGGATATAAGCCACTCGGGTTTGAGACTAGTATCTGCGATGTGAGTACCATGTTTCATTGGTAAGGGACATTGTGATATCCGAGCATGAAAATAGGTGCTCCTGGTAGAGTGAACTGAACAACCCTCCATAAAGGACTTTCCAAGTGGTTCTCACTTATCGAGTGGAAACGTCCTAGTTTATGGTTGTACACCATTAGTCCTTATGACCCGGGACAACATTGAGACTCTATGTGCTAGCATTACACTTTTACTTGTTTACCGACTCTCAAGGGGTCATCAGGTGGCAAGGTTAGTTGTTTTGTCGAAACATATATGAGTCGATGCATTGTAGTCGGGGATTCATCGCTTACCTTCGGGTATGGATATCCTATGTGTATGTAGTATGAAATCTCTGATCAGAGTATGGTGGTAATTATGAAAGGGGTTTCATAGATTACACCATCGTTGCAACTACAACATGACACATAGTATCGATTCATTGACAACTCTCGATATACCAATGGTTGTCGAATCGGTCGGGATATATGAGTTGAAGGGACCGTACTGTACGCTAACCATAATTGAATGGTTCTTGCAGACACTATCATTTGATACCAAGGGAATCATGTAAGCGATGCTGCTAGGCGTTTAACATGATTGGTTGGTACTATCAGACTTGAGTTCTGACGTTCTTGTTATCAAGGAGTTGATAACTAAGAATGAAGCAATAGGGGTATGCTCATATAAGGACATGTTTAGTCCGAATCACATGGAGATGTGAACCTACGGCTAGTTGTATCAATGAACCATTGAGGGCCACACAAGTAGTAGCTTTCTAGATCTCGTTGAGAAGTAAAATAGTTCAATGTGTTGAACGGCTTATAAATGAGTTTATAAGCGTAAGGAAAAATATAGGTATGACTTCTATGAGAGAAATGCAACTTTTAATTTGTGTAAGTGTTCCTAAATTGAAAGTTGGCCAAATAAAGAATGTATTTGAAAATTGTGATTTTCATAAACATTATGAGGGACTTAATTAAATTAATTCAAATGTTGAATTAATTAAACACTAGTGGGCCTAGTAGAGTCCAAATAATTAAATTAATTCAAGTGTTGAATTAATCAAATAACATTGGGCCTTGTAGAGTCCAATTAGAAATAATTATTTAACTAGTGAACCTGAGTAAAATCAAGTAAAGTTTAATTGGGCTCAAATATGTTTGAGACAATTAAATTAAAAAGTCCATGAGCCCTTTGTAAATGTTACAAGCGCACTAGGTTTTGCATGCTTGGGAGGTGAAGAGTTGTGGAATACTTTTTCATTAAAAAAAATTTTGGCATGCAAAAAGTGATGACTACTTTTCCCACAACCAAGGCAACTCTTCCCCCCTCATTCTAGAAGCACTTGGCCGAAATTTTGAGTGTGACTCTCCCTCATTTTTCTCTCAATTTTCTTCTTCAATAGTTGAGGATAGAAAATACTTCTCCTTGAAAAATCTTCTTATTTTTCTAGTGCAAAGTAAGAAGGGTTCTAGCTAGCAAGTGGAGGGCCTAATTTTGAAGGAAAGAAGGAAAGCTTGTAGATGTTCATCCTTTCAAGAGCCAAGTTGTTTACAACTTGGTGGAAGCCAACATCAATCCTTTGTGATTGATAGGTACATTTCTAAACACACTATGAATGTCATTTTGTGCTTTTGTATATGTTACATGCTAGTACAATAGTTGCTCGAATTGTTTTTGTAAAAATCGAAATTTTTGAACTTCCGTTGCGCATTCGGGCACCTAAAATCGATTCCTTTCAGTTATTGAGATATTAGACATCGTATAATCGAAATCGGATTGAAGAATAGATACCGTATGGAATTGTTACGATTTTTCAGAGTTAATTTGATTGAGATTATACAGATTTGGTATCAGATTCTGTTACGGATTGATTATGAGTTGTTGATTGGTATATACTGATATTGTATTGCTGGTATTCCGAGATTGTACTGTTATACTGTCAGAATTTGATAAAATTGAGATGTGTTGGTTTGGGTTGTATATTGATATTGTACTCCTCAATAATTTCATTTCCAGATTGAGGGTTGACAGCTTTGAATCCAAGACTTCGACTTCGTCAGACCGACATAAATAAAGGTATAAATCAATGTTGAACCGGGAGATACATCTCGAGTCAGATTTGACTTGAGTTTCCCAAAACCACATACTTATTTGTATTGTTTAATACCTTTGAATTCATTGATTGTGTATGCTTATTCTATTGATTTATAGAAAAGAAGAGAACATAAGCTAGATATCGAGAAAGAGTCATAGGCAAATGTGCCTACTCTTTGGCGGAGGTGCCAAGACACTGGATGTTCGGTTTATATCGATGTTGCTTAGAAGTAGATCAAATTCTATTGCTGAGATTCGATATAGTATGCCAACGTCCGGGAACCGGGATCCCTAGACTAGACTAGATCTGAGTCGAGTCAGAGATATGAGTTGATTTACAGTTTTATATCATTTCATGTTTTAAGATTTGATACATGTTATTGATAACTGTTATATGCTTTTGTATATGTTTATATGATCGCATGTATACATTGTTTATAGTGGAAATATTATTCTCACCGGAGTTATCCGACTGTTGTTGTGTTTGTATGTGTGCATAACAACATGTGGGATAAGATCAGGGTCAAGAAGATGATGAGAGATCAAAATTAGCGTGGAGATCCGGACCCAGAAGTAGAATAGGTTCCAGCACTTGATGTATAGTGATTAAACCCTAGTTTGACAATAATGTATTTTGTACAAGACTTGTACTTTTACTTTTGACATATATATCAGATTGATAATGTTATGTTCCGCATTTTTATATATATAAAAAAAAATTTAGACCCAGTTTATTTAATTGATCCAATTATTCCCAAAGATGATTAAGAAATGAATTAGCGACCGGGTCCCCACACTCAAGGTGGCTCGGGCATGGCTCGATGAAACCGAGAGTTGGCTCAAGGCTAAAGTTAAGGGTTTTGTTTTAGGGTTTTAATGGCTAAGAGGTTGATCCGTGGATCCACGGGGGTGGTACATGGTTCACAAGTGTAAATTAGTCAATAAAAAGTCTATGTTTAAAATTTGGGAATTTAATATTAGAGTTAGAATTAATTCAAGATTAAAACTCTCTAAAAATTAATAATTATGGAATTATATCAAAAGCAATTAATTTAAGCTAAATAAAAATATAAGAAATTTAATTTAAGCTTAAATAAATGTTTAGGATGGTCTAGAGTCAATGTATATGATAAATGGAAAAATGTTTATGTTTATGCATGATCATGAAATGTTATATTAAATAAAAGTATTTTCACTATTGCATGTGATTGTATATGTAATGCCCGAAATTTAATCATTATAATCAGACGTTGATTATTGACATGATTGAGGTTATAAGAACTCAAATGACGAGGCCGGGCGTCGTGGCATGGTTAGCCAAAGAATTTGGACAGAACCTTCGGCGCTCGAGCGGTAGAAAAGGACCGCCTGAGCGCCAATGCATCGCAAATTGATCTTTGGACAGAACGTGTGGCGCCCGAGCGGTAGAAATTGACCGTTCGCGCGCCAGGGAATTGTAAGATAAGTAACCGGGCAGAAGGTTCGGCGCCCGGGCGGTAATTCTTTACCGCCCGAGCGCCACCTGGAAATCATGAAGTGCGCCACTTGCTTTCATGCATGTCATGGATGTATATATATATATATATATATATATATATATATATATATATATATATATATATATATATATATATATATATATATATATATATATATACACATGTCCTTCAGAATATTCAGAAGGAAATCGAGAAGTTGGGGAAAGGCTTCGTTCTTGAGTTTTGGAAATTAAGTACGAGAAATCCGTCCGTCAGATTTTGAATCTGACTTCGGTACCGTGTTTCTATCAACACAGGCTACAACTGAACGTAAGTTTTGTTACGTTTAGACATGATTTGGATTTATGATATTGTCAGAATTGAATATGATTCAAATATGATGTTTCTGCTACCGTAGATATTGTAGAATTGAAGTCAGATTAAAGAACAGACTGTTTCAGTAATTGTTATGATTTTCGAAAGATATTAACTGAAATCCATATCAGAATTGTGTTAGTATTCAGATTGTGAGTTATATTGACACCGATTATGAGTTTCAGTATTATATTTGTGATGTTCAGAACTGACGGGGTTATTCAGATTGTATTGTTATGCCGTCGAAACATCAGTTGATTTAGATTAATCAGATTCAGATATGATTCAGATTGTATTGTGATATCAATGATATGACTTGAATTGTATCTTGTTCAGATATTGATCAGATTATGTACTGAGTTGAGTATTGATCAGAACAGATTGTGTATTGAGTTATTCACTGATACATTGTATTCAATATTGTCATTTCAGATTTGATATGGACAGATTTGAATACAGGTCATCGTCTTCGTCAGACAGGGAAGACAAAGGTATAATTCATGTGATATTTGGGAAGACATAACTCAAATCAGATCTTATTTGAGTTTCCCAATAAAATCACATACTAGAATTATTGTTGTTTATTTTACGATATGATTATGCTTTGTTTACAGATTGTTATTCATTGCATTTGAGATAGGAAAGTTTGACAGAAACAGTCAGACTTCTAGACGTTCGGTGTATCGTTACATAGGAGCAGACATTGTCCTACTGTAGATTATTCGATACAGCTCAGACCAAAGTTTAGGAATAAGACGTACCGTCACCCCGAGTAGAAGGGTAGGTGACAGCCATTGACGTCTTATTCACACCGGGATCCATAGAGTTATAGTTGAGTCGAGTCTAGACATGATTTGACTAGAACTGCATGTGTTTATAGAGGTGGTTTCATAGACTATGAAACCCATGTTTATTGCTTTCAGTTATGATAGCATGTTTATATGATTTGATTTGAATAGCATGTTTAGCTGATTTGAGTTGCATGCTTATTTTGATTTACTTTCATAGACTATGAAATCTATTGCTTTAATTTCATTCATGATAGAATATTTCATGATTTGATTATGTATATGCATGTTACCATGTTTTATACTTGGAGTTATTCTCACCGGAGTTATCCGGCTGTTGTCTTGTTTTGTATGTGTGCATGACAACAGGTGGGGCTGGATCGGGGTCAAGAGGATGAGAAGAGAAGAAGAGTTAGCGTGGTGATTCCGGACTTACTGTAGACTTGGTTTATTACTTGAACTTAGTAACCGAACCTTCAACTTAGATTGTACAGTATTGTACTTTTACACTGAAATGTATTTTATACTGAGGTGTATATTATTTAGATTCCATTACCTTCCGCATTTACATTTTAAAAAGAAAAATTTTTAGACCCTGTTTATCAGAATTGATAATTAAATCGCAATGATGATTAAGAAGATGATTAGCGTCCGGGTCCCCACAACAGGTGGTATCAGAGCTATAGATCCTTTAGCGATAGATCCTTTA
This sequence comes from Primulina eburnea, assembly GCF_022965805.1. NCBI lineage: Eukaryota > Viridiplantae > Streptophyta > Magnoliopsida > Lamiales > Gesneriaceae > Primulina > Primulina eburnea. The sequence goes on from NC_133118.1 coordinate 21,099,905, forward strand.
GATTGAAATAGTCAGAACTGATAGATCATGTAGACTGAGGTAGATTGAGATAGAAGAGAATGAGCGGGGTAGATTGAATTTTCTTTCCTTGCATGTGATTGCTAGCATGAGATTGACTTCAATATTGATTGACATGGTGTGTGCTAGCTTGATTTATTGCTTTCCCTATTACATGTTGTTTGTTATCTGAGTTGATTGCAGCATGTAATGGTTAAGCCTGAATCAGAACCGAGCCTGGATCAGAGGTATATGATCAGAGAAGGGCTGAGACAGGTTGTATAAAGTATGTACTAATCTGTTTGATTATCAGATATACCGCCTCGAAGAATTTCAGAAAAGGGCAGTACTTCGTCTGAACAGATGGATGCATAAAAAATGCAGCTAGAAGAAAAGATGAAGGAATTTCAGTTATTACAGCCGCCGATTCTGAGTGGTACCGAGACATCCGAAGATTGTCAGAACTGGTTTGATGACATAGAAATACTGTTCGATTTACTTGATTGTACAGATGAACAGAGAGTTAAAATGGTACCTTATCAGTTACGAGAAGCCGCCAGGAGTTGGTGGATTACCAGTAGAAGAATGTGGGAACAGAGAGGTACAGTGATTTCGTGGGAAATATTCAGAACTGAATTTTATCGAAGATTTTTCTCAGTCTCGTACCGAGAGGACAAGAAAGCGGAGTTTGAGAAATTGAGCCAAGGTCAGTTGAATATTGATGAATATACCGCCAAATTCTCTACTCTACTGCATTTTGCTCCTCAGATCGCTGGAAATGATGAAGCTATAGTAAATCGGTTCATCAGAGGGTTGAATTCGGAGGTAGTTGCATTTATGAATCTGCAGCGACCTTACCATTATGCTGACATCCTGAGTAGAGCGAAGAGAGCTGAGGCGAGTCTGATTAGACAGCTAGGGAGGTTGTGTGTGAAACAACCCCAGACACAGCAATCCCCTCTCCGATTTTGTAGTAGCCCGAATTCCAAATTGGGTAATTAACGGATTAATGGTAATTAAGAAGGTTTGATGTGTAATTTTGACCGTGGTCATGATCGGACGGACCGAAGATGGTTCGGTAGCACCGAAAAGTTCGGACGATCCGAAGTGAGTTCGGTGGATCCGATCATGAGGTGTCAAGAATTGATCGACACGTCAGTTTACATGCAAGTTCGGAATATCCGAAGTGTAGGTTCGGTGGATCCGATCATGAGGTGTCAAGAGCCGATGGACACGTAGGAGTTCGGACGTTCCGAAGTGTGTTCGGTGGATCCGAACATAGCCTATAAATAGTGCTCGGATTTCCTCATTTTGTATTGTCATTTCTTGAGTTGTGTCTCATATTTGAGAGGGTTGGAAGGTTTCTAGGGTTAGTTTGTCGGTCGAGCGTTAGCCAAGAGCTGCCAGGATTGGTAGCGTAGCGACGCCTGAGTTTCGAGGCAATCGACATCAAAGGGCTGTCGACGGACGAAGGTAAACCCTAAACCTTTGGTAGTACTAGGGAGTACTGGTTTTGCTAGTCGAGCATGGTAGTATTGTTCATTGGGTATGCTTTTGTTGCGTAGGCTTGTTCTAGACCTGATTAGCAGTGTTGCGTAAGGCTAGGCTTGCTGTGATAGAGGTACGAAAGTACTATCCGAGATATCTTGGTTGAGTATACATTCATATATGTGTTGCATGATTATTTGCTGCATTGTTGTATGTCATATGATGCATGCTATCATGTCACGAGTTATGATGCATATTGCATTTCATGTTGAGCCGTATCTCTTTCGAGATAGCCTTTATTATTGAGCTGTATCTCTTTCGAGATAAGCTATATCTTGTGGGGCCGCTCAGCCCTGTCTTGTCTTGTGGACGCATGGACACCGAGAGTACACAGTGGCCGACGGGTCGGGAGGGCTTCGGTGATCCGGGACATTTTAGGTCCACTTTTGTTCTTGTAGTGGATGCAGTGACCCAGAGGAGTACCGCGCGGCACTATCCACTTGGCGCCTCTAGACTGAGCATTTTGAGATCCTTTGTGACTCCTGTTTCTTGACTACCCTGGTATCATATCATAGCATGTGCATTTCATATAGGTCTGTATACTCATGCTTTTGTACTGGGCGTTCTTATCGCTCACGTCCTCGGTTTTGTTTATCTTGGACACCCCATTCCCACGGGGCAGGCCTCAGGTTGGACAGCTCAGGAGGAGGAGGAGGAGGACGTTGAGTAGCTGGTTGGTTTAGTTTATCGGTACTATTTTGTTTCGATATGGTTGTACTGGATATTTTAGTTTGAGTTATTCTAGACTTCGATTGGGTTGTATAACCATTATTTGTTGACTGTTTCCGCAATTATCTCTGATTGTTGTTAATTAAGTTAATCGCATGCTTAGTTCTAGCTTAGTAGGTGATTCTGGAACGGGTCACTACATTTATGGTATCAGAGCATGCTTACGATTTTGGGATATAGATTTCTGTTTTGGGAATTTTCGTTGACCATTTTACCATTTTCCTCATTCTTATAGCAATGGCTGACCACTTTGGTGACGAGAGTAGTCAGGGAAGTGTAGGTCGTTGGGGTGACCAGGAAGATCGTAGACGTCATCGTGAACATCGTCATCGTCGGGATGGTCCTAGGCGTTTTGATTTGCACCGTTTCATTCAGATGGGGCCTAAGCCTTTAGTCGGCGGTGAGACTCCCGATGATGCTGAGGATTGGTTAGAGCGCATGGAGAGTTGTTTCCGTGCATTCCAGTGCACCGAGGAGCAGAAGATAGAGACCCTTAGTTTTCTTCTTGAGGGCCGTGCGCGCAAGTGGTGGCGATCGACTTCTGCGCCGATAGTCCAGTCCCAGGGTAGGGTGACTTGGGCCGATTTCCGTGCGGCTTTCATGCAGCTGTATTTTCCTCCAGCCCTTCGCCAGGCAAAGACGATTGAGCTCCTGAACCTTAAGCAGGGTAGTATGTCTGTTGATGAGTATCAGCAGAAGTTCTTCGAGTTGTTACCCTTTGCTCCTCATATTAGTGGCAGTTCTGAGGCCAAGTACGACCATTTCCTTCAGGGTCTTAACCAGGAGATCTTTGATCGAGTCACTGTCTGTGATAATCCTACTTCGTATGATGGATTAGTGAACCGGTGTCGCCAGGCCGAGATCAGTCTTCAGCGTGGTAGGTCTATTCTTTCTTCCAGACCTTCGCATACTTTGAGCCCTCGATCTCAGTCTTTCAAGAAATCTGGTTCTTCTTCTTCTGGATCTGGATCACGGTCTAGCGGTGTTTTTCGCTTTGATAAGAAGAAGGATTCTTGTGTGCATTGCGGGAAGAACCATCCATCGGAGCAGTGCCGATCAGCCGCGGGAGCTTGTTTTCAGTGCGGAGAGATGGGGCATATTAAGAAGAATTGTCCTTAGTTGCGAGGTGGAGCAGGATCTGGTTCCGGATCTCAGACGACTGTTCAGCAGAGGAGGCAGGGTCAGGCAGTGGGTAGTTCGAATCTTCGACCTCGTGCCCAAGGTCAGGTTTTTGCGCTGAACCAGGATCAGGCTGCAGATGAGACAGGGAGAGTCATAACAGGTACTTTTCGTTTATGCGGTATTCCTGCTTTTGTTCTTGTTGATACCGGAGCATTTCATTCATTCATTTCTGCACGATTTGTTAAGCGTCATAAGTTACCGTATGTTTCCCTAGACGTCATTCTTTCTGTTTCTACTCCGATGGGTCATTCGGTGTAGTAGCCCGAATTCCAAATTGGGTAATTAACGGATTAATGGTGATTAAGAAGGTTAATGTGTAATTTTGACCGTGGTCATGATCGGACGGACCGAAGATGGTTCGGTAGCACCGAAGAGTTCGGACGGTCCGAAGTGAGTTCGGTGGATCCGATCATGAGGTGTCAAGAGTTGATCGACACGTCAGTTTACATGCAAGTTCGGAAGATCCGAAGTGTAGGTTCGGTGGATCCGATCATGAGGTGTCAAGAGCCGATGGACACGTAGGAGTTCGGACGTTCCGAAGTGTGTTCGGTGGATCCGAACATAGCCTATAAATAGTGCTCGGATTTCCTCATTTTGTATTGTCATTTCTTGAGTTGTGTCTCATATTTGAGAGGTTTGGAAGGTTTCTAGGGTTAGTTTGTCGGTCGAGCGTTAGCCAAGAGCTGCCAGGATTGGTAGCGTAGCGACGCCTGAGTTTCGAGGCAATCGACATCAAAGGGCTGTCGACGGACGAAGGTAAACCCTAAACCTTTGGTAGTACTAGGGAGTACTGGTTTTGCTAGTCGAGCATGGTAGTATTGTTCATTGGGTATGCTTTTGTTGCGTAGGCTTGTTCTAGACCTGATTAGCAGTGTTGCGTAAGGCTAGGCTTGCAGTGATAGAGGTACGAAAGTACTATCCGAGATATCCTGGTTGAGTATACATTCATATATGTGTTGCATGATTATTTGCTGCATTGTTATATGTCATATGATGCATGCTATTATGTCACGAGTTATGATGCATGTTGCATTTCATGTTGAGCCGTATCTCCTTCGAGATAGCCTTTACTGTTGAGCTGTATCTCTTTCGAGATAAGCTATATCTTGTGGGGCCGCTCAGCCCTGTCTTGTCTTGTGGACGCATGGACACCGAGATTACACAGTGGCCGACGGGTCGGGAGGGCTTCGGTGATCCGGGACATTTAGGTCCACGTCTGTTCTTGTAGTGGATGCAGTGACCCAGAGGAGTACCGCGCGGCACTATCCACTTGGCGCCTCTAGACTGAGCATTTTGAGATCCTTTGTGATTCCTGTTTCTTGACTACCCTGGTATCATATCATAGCATGTGCATTTCATATAGGTTTGTATACTCATGCTTTTGTACTGGGCGTTCTTATCGCTCACGTCCTCGGTTTTGTTTATCTTGGACACCCCATTCCCATGGGGCAGGCCTCAGGTTGGACAGCTCAGGAGGAGGAGGAGGAGGACGTTGAGTAGCTGGTTGGTTTAGTTTATCGGTACTATTTTGTTTCGATATGGTTGTACTGGATATTTTAGTTTGAGTTATTCTAGACTTCGATTGGGTTGTATAACCATTATTTGTTGACTGTTTCCGCAATTATCTCTGATTGTTGTTAATTAGGTTAATTGCATGCTTAGTTCTTGATTAGTAGGTGATTCTGGAACGGGTCACTACATTCGGTGTTAGCAAAGCGTCTAGTAATGGATTGTCCCTTAGATTTTGAGGGTAACGAGTTGACTGCGAATCTTATGATCCTGGAGATGGAAGATTTTGATTGTACGAGCTACTGTGGATTGTTACCAGAAGCTTGTTCAGTTTCGTACGACTGAGAGCTCTAGTTGGTTTTTCTATGGTGAGGGAGCGCGACCTCCGATGCCAGTGGTTTCTGCTCTGAAAGCCTGTCGTGCTTTAGAGGCGTGCGGGGAAGGCTACCTCATATATGCGATTGATTCGTCCACAGGTAGTGTTGGTATAGATGATATTCCAGTGGTTTGTGAATTTCCTGATGTTTTCCCAGATGAGATTCCTGGTTTTCCTCCAGTTAGAGAGGTGGAATTTGGCATTGAGTTAATGCCAGGGACTGCACCGATTTCTCGTGCCCCCTATCGTCTGGCTCCGTCAGAGATGAGAGAATTGAAGCAGCAATTGCAGGATCTTCTTGATAAAGGTTATATTCGCCCGAGTGTTTCACCTTGGGGAGCTCCAGTTTTGTTTGTCAAGAAAAAGGATGGATCAATGCGATTGTGTATTGATTATCGCCAGCTGAATCGTGTGACGATCAAAAACAAGTATCCATTACCTCGTATCGATGACTTGTTCGATCAGCTTCAGGGTACCTCTGTTTATTCCAAGATTGACTTGCGATCGGGTTATCATCAGATGAGAGTCAGAGATGATGATATTTCCAAGACTGCATTTCGTACTCGATATGGGCATTACGAGTTTCTAGTTATGCCATTCGGATTGACGAATGCACCAGCGGTGTTCATGGATTTGATGAACCGAATATTTTGAGATTATGTTGTTGTTTCGTTTTGTTCATCCTCTAAGCTTGATTTCGAGGACGAAATCTTTTAAGGGGGGGAGAATGTAGTAGCCCGAATTCCAAATTGGGTAATTAACGGATTAATGGTAATTAAGAAGGTTTGATGTGTAATTTTGACCGTGGTCATGATCGGACGGACCGAAGATGGTTCGGTAGCACCGAAGAGTTCGGACGATCCGAAGTGAGTTCGGTGGATCCGATCATGAGGTGTCAAGAGTTGATCGACACGTCAGTTTACATGCAAGTTCGGAAGATCCGAAGTGTAGGTTCGGTGGATCCGATCGTGAGGTGTCAAGAGCCGATGGACACGTAGGAGTTCGGACAATCCGAAGTGTGTTCGGTGGATCCGAACATAGCCTATAAATAGTGCTCGGATTTCCTCATTTTGTATTGTCATTTCTTGAGTTGTGTCTCATATTTGAGAGGGTTGGAAGGTTTCTAGGGTTAGTTTGTCGGTCGAGCGTTAGCCAAGAGCTGCCAGGATTGGTAGCGTAGCGACGCCTGAGTTTCGAGGCAATCGACATCAAAGGGCTGTCGACGGACGAAGGTAAACCCTAAACCTTTGGTAGTACTAGGGAGTACTGGTTTTGCTAGTCGAGCATGGTAGTATTGTTCATTGGGTATGCTTTTGTTGCGTAGGCTTGTTCTAGACCTGATTAGCAGTGTTGCGTAAGGCTAGGCTTGCTGTGATAGAGGTACGAAAGTACTATCCGAGATATCCTGGTTGAGTATACATTCATATATGTGTTGCATGATTATTTGCTGCATTGTTGTATGTCATATGATGCATGCTATCATGTCACGAGTTATGATGCATATTGCATTTCATGTTGAGCCGTATCTCCTTCGAGATAGCCTTTATTATTGAGCTGTATCTCTTTCGAGATAAGCTATATCTTGTGGGGCCGCTCAGCCCTGTCTTGTCTTGTGGACGCATGGACACCGAGAGTACACAGTGGCCGACGGGTCGGGAGGGCTTCGGTGATCCGGGACATTTTAGGTCCACGTCTGTTCTTGTAGTGGATGCAGTGACCCAGAGGAGTACCGCGCGGCACTATCCACTTGGCGCCTCTAGACTGAGCATTTTGAGATCCTTTGTGACTCCTGTTTCTTGACTACCCTGGTATCATATCATAGCATGTGCATTTCATATAGGTCTGTATACTCATGCTTTTGTACTGGGCGTTCTTATCGCTCACGTCCTCGGTTTTGTTTATCTTGGACACCCCATTCCCACGGGGCAGGCCTCAGGTTGGACAGCTCAGGAGGAGGAGGAGGAGGACGTTGAGTAGCTGGTTGGTTTAGTTTATCGGTACTATTTTGTTTCGATATGGTTGTACTGGATATTTTAGTTTGAGTTATTCTAGACTTCGATTGGGTTGTATAACCATTATTTGTTGACTGTTTCCGCAATTATCTCTGATTGTTGTTAATTAAGTTAATCGCATGCTTAGTTCTAGCTTAGTAGGTGATTCTGGAACGGGTCACTACAGATTTGATCGAGGCAGTACGAGTGGAAAGCAAGATTTGCTGAAAGCTCGGAAGAAACCATTCAAGAAATTATGAAGCGATTCATCTAGCTCCAGCGTTTCTCTCCAAGCCGTACTTAAGTGTATTGCAGGAGTTGTGGAGGGAGACATCCCACCGAGCAATGCCAGGGAGTGACTGGTAGATGCAATATTTGTGGACAGCCGGGACACTTTGCTAAAGTTTGTCCCCAGAAGCGTTCCGAAGATTGTAGGGAACAGAGTTCAATTGAAAACACAGATCCAGAATTCACAACAGGTACTATTCTTTATGATTCTATTGCATATGTATTGATATATACTAATGCATTTGTTAAGAATATCTTTGGCTGAGTTGCATGGAAATATGCTGTATCTGTTGGGTTTGTATGTATTGTAGTATTGATGTCCTTGCTTGTTGAGGAAATGTTGATATCATAGATTTATGTATATATTGTATACTACAATAAGATGAGAATGAAATAGAGATAGATTATGATGTACTTGGGTTCTCTGATTCGAATGCATATTGATATGTATATGCTGAACAAGTACAGACATATTATAGAATTTTTCCAGAAATGGTAAGAGTCAGATCAGAGATGACTGATCAGTGGAGATACCATGATAAGGATTCTTGATCTAGAATTCCTTTGATATCTGTATTGTATATGTGAAACGTCTTCCCTTTTTCGTTTTCTTAAAACGTGCTAGAAAATTTTTTTTCCTTTTTTTTTAAACACTCAATTTTCGGCCATACACCTACACCTCATGAAAATATTTTTATAAAATATTTTACCCTTTAAAATAAAACATCATCCAACTAGCATTTTAAAAATCTAGTGAAATAGTCATAAAGATGAAATCGTCACATGTTTTACCACCCTAAAAAAGAAATAAATGTTGAAAAGTGTAGCCCATACTAAACCTCTCAAAATCTCTCAAAAGCATAAAATAAAATGTCGTAGAAATCTTTAACTTAAAATCGTAAACTTAAATGCGGAAATAGAAGCGCTGGTCCTCAGGTTATGTGCACTGACAGTCCAGCAAGTCACTCGTCAAGACCTCCAATATCATAGTTATTTATATCACCTGCATCAACACACCTAAAGTCTAAAGACTCAACACGTCTTATCCTTGATAACGAGTAATACGTAATACAGTTAACATATAACAGTGAAAAATTACTTATACTTAAAATATCGTTTTCATGAAGATGCATAAAAATAAACATTTTCGTAAACATTTTCATGATGCATAAAACTTTAAATAAAAACGTTTTCATATAAAATAAACATATCACATAAACATATTCATATTCATATCCATATTCGTGTCCATATTCATATTCATATTCATGTTCATGTTCGTGTTTGTTGAATTCAGATCGTGATTGTGACTCGTATTCTTAAACGTATTGGGCGATGGATCCATCTACATGTAACCACAGTACTGGGCGGCGGGAGACACCAGCAACACTCTCACCGGTCAACTGGGCCCTGGCCTACGTATTAACATATCATGGCATTGGAAATACGATCGTCGGGGCTCCCTCTGGGGCCTTTTCCCATAAATGGGCTCCCTCTGGGGCCTTCTCCCCTCACGACATCTCCAATCAAATTCATCATATTCGTATTCGTATCAACAGAAACACGATCGTCGGACTCCCACTGGGACCATAACCCTCACGATATTTCCAACATATTCAGTAGTCACAATCCCTTCACATCCTTCAACACGTTATCATTACTTAATAAAAACATGCATATAATATCAATTTATTTATTTTTTTAAACCAAGCATGCAACATGTCTTTTAAATGCACATATTTATAACATAAAAATCATAGACATTTAAAAATCATAACTTAACATAATAAAAATCATAAACATCCATGAACATTTTTCAAATAAACCTTTTTTAATCATAAACATTTAAAATAAACGTCTTCGCATATTATCATAAATCAATAAACATATCCTCTTAAAAATCCATAAACATTTAGAATTGACATATTAACGTATAAACATCCATAATCATTGAAAATAATCATATTACCATATAAAATAGCATTTAGGACACTGCCACGATGTTTACTAATTTTTAGGTGTAAAAAGATCGTTTTACCCCTAGACGTAAAATTTCACGTTTTTGACATTTTATTAATTTCATTGACTCTAACATGCCCCAAATAATTATTTAAGCCTACATAAATTTTCTCATAATTTTATTTAGCTTAAAATCGAGGACTTTTAATTTAATCTATAAATGTGACGTATTAATGCGTTTTAATCCCAAATTAAACCAAAACTTAATATAAAATTCCCAAATTAGAAACTTAGACTTATAATAATTATTTAAGCTTAAACCTAATTTTTCATAATTTTATAAAGTTTAAAACTAGGTGTTTCAATTAACTCGTTAATTAGCGTTTCGTGCGTCGATTAAATCCCGATTAAATCCAAAACTCGTTATTTTGATCCCAAATTTTTAACATAGCCTTTTTATTATTTATTCTACCCTTCCAAGTCGTGAGCCACCCCCGTGGACCCTTGGATTCAATTTTAGTTCTTAAATTCGAAATATTGACCCCTTACCGAACCACCCGAGCCATCTCCCAATTTTCTCGAGCCACACCCGAGCCGCCTTGAACCAAAACCTAGCCAACCCATCTAGGGACCCTACTGTGCAAGCCCAGCCCAAAAACATGAACCTAACCCGCTCAAAAAGCCCACTGAACGTGACTATATTTTCTGCATGTGTGTGTGTGTGGTGTCCTTGAACAAAAGAAACTCCTATCTAGTCTAGGACTCCTCCCAACCCTTAACCATCAAGCCCACCTATCCCTGACCATCCCTGGACCACGCCCAAACCATACCCAGACCAACCCAAGCCACTGGACGTGAGCAGCAAACCACTGAATCAGCGGCAGCAGCCTCGCATGTACATGATGTCCAATGCTTCATCGTGTTCCTTCGAGCCACAGTGCGCCCAAGCCGCACCAGCCCCTAGCTCAACCCTTGTGCACCCTTATAGGACCCTGAGGACCTAGCCTATCCCAGCCCAAGCCCCCAGGCCGAGCCCCTCCTCCTCGCACAAACTGCTGAACATCTGCGCCCCTCTTGGCATGCTCTCGGGTGGGAGTCCTAGCAAGCTAGGACTCCTTCCCCAGCCCCTGACTCGAGTCCTAGCGTGGCTAGGACTTTACCCCTGACCCATAACAGACCCTAGCCATGCCCTGGTCCCAACCGAACCAAAGCCAAGTCTTGCAACTCACAACACCGAACCCTACATCACATGACAGTAAATTGGTTCCAAAATTGATCCCTTCGTTCCAGCTTGCTTCTGTTAGCGTGTGCAGCCTTTTGGGGTGTTTTAGGACCCCTTAAACTTGTTTAAAACATACCCCTAACCCCTCCTAATCATGGCAGCACCTTAGATACATGAATTTCATGAATTTGGTAAACAAAAACTCGAGTTTAGAACCCATGTGCATGCAATTTCGAAAATAATCATCATGGTTCTTAATTTTTCATTCAAAATATGCAATCAATCATAATATGGTGTGATGATGAGTAAAAGGAGAATATGGCGTGCCTTTGCGTTTTAAACGCACGATTTTACGTTGACAAATCGAAGAACGACGACGAGGAAACGACGGCTTGAAAATCCTTGCAAATTTTGATGCTTTTCCCTTCACTTGTGTGTGAGTCTCGTGTATAAAATTGGGGGGAAGAGTTTGATTGTTGTAGGGGATTGAGGCGTGTAACTTTGAGGGTTTGGGGTGGGTTTTTTTTGTATATTATATACTAATTAAATCACTAACAAGGCTTAGGCCCACTAAGGAGAGTAATTAGGCCCATTAGTGTTTAATTAGGATATTAAAAATAATTTGGTTTAAATAAGTTTGTGAATTTATTAGCCGGGTTGCTAAAAAGCTTGTATTTTAGTTGAAAAACCAACACCGATAAAATTTACGCCCCGACATATGAAATCACCTAAAACCCCCATATTTTCAAAAATAATAAAAAGCATCTCCCAAATTTTAAATAATTAAAAACAACTATTTAATAAAAAATCATTTTCTATTTTTCAGCCATCGGTCTCCGTTCTTCGATCGCAATTTGAATAACCTTTAAAAATGTATTTTAATGCAATCACGTAGAAAAGTATATTTTAAACATGTAAATATGCACAACAAAATTAATCCATGCAATTAAAACCATTAATTGAAATGCACAAGGAATTTAATAATTTGCGCATGTGGTTTGCGTGGACCTTTAAATTTTTGAGGCGTTACAATCTTCCCCCCTTAAATTGAATTTCGTCCTCGAAATTCGCTTATCCTAGATAACCCAAAGTTTAGACTTAGTTCTAATATCCCAAAAAAATACACGCTTCCGCTGCGCTATTTTATAAAACTTAAGTTCTAGTATCCCAAAATGTTCATTAACTTATCATATTTTAATTTTAAAGTCCCAAACACATCCGCTAACGCTTAGATTTTTCAAGCTTAATATTGATTCGTCCTTAAAAACCCATGGTCAACATTCCTTATAACACTATAACCAAAAGAACCCAAGGTTCTGAATTTTCTTAAAACATCGAAATCCTCAAAATTCTTCTTATTTAACCCATTCAATTCGTTCTTATTGCTAAACTAGTACCCAAATTCCTTAGCAATTGCAAAATAAATTCTTAATTTCCTCAAAAATTATCTTAATTGGTCATTAATTTCAAAAATCCTACATTTAACCCATAAATTCTCGGTATTCTTAATTTTCTTCTACAGTTTTCCCATGACATAAATTTTGATAATTTAAACTTATTTACCCAAAAATTAATTCCCATAACCAATATTACCTTTCAACAAAACTTAAAATCCCAATTTATACATTTTCTTATTCCCAAAATCGTTACAATCCTCGAATAATTATTCCTTATGTCTAATTCCCAAAAATAATTTCGACTAGTAACCATAAATCATAAATATTTTCTTAGAAAATCTACGTATCCCAAAAACATTAATAAAATTCTCGATTAACTTATAGTCCAAAAAGTAGAACGTCAAATCTAAAACCCAAAAAAAATCACCATAGTCCAATTCCCCACGAAGCCAACATGCATTGAAATCAAATAATTTCTTATTTCATATTGTATCGCGTATAAAAATTCTAAAGCATATAAATTATATACTATCATAAAGATATTAAACATGTTATGTAAACATATAATTCATGTAGTCATGCAGGTAACATCATATTAAACCATATAAAGCATGTAAACTTACAAGTTTGAGGCTTGACGACTGAGCTTCCGGCACTGATGCTGGCACAACCCTTTACAGAACCATTGCTCTGATACCAACTGAAACGTCTTCCCTTTTTCGTTTTCTTAAAACGTGCTAGAAAATTTTTTTTTTATTTTTTTTAAACACTCAATTTTCGGCCATACACCTACACCTCATGAAAATATAAATATTTTACCCTTTAAAATAAAACATCATCCAACTAGCATTTTAAAAATCTAGTGAAATAGTCATAAAGATGAAATCGTCACATGTTTTACCACCCTAAAAAAGAAATAAATGTTGAAAAGTGTAGCCCATACTAAACCTCTCAAAATCTCTCAAAAGCATAAAATAAAATGTCGTAGAAATCTTTAACTTAAAATCGTAAACTTAAATGCGGAAATAGAAGCGCTGGTCCTCAGGTTATGTGCACTGACAGTCCAGCAAGTCACTCGTCAAGACCTCCAATATCATAGTTATTTATATCACCTGCATCAACACACCTAGTGAGTCTAAAGACTCAACACGTCTTATCCTTGATAACGAGTAATACGTAATACAGTTAACATATAACAGTGAAAAATTACTTGTACTTAAAATATCGTTTTCATGAAGATGCATAAAAATAAACATTTTCGTAAACATTTTCATGATGCATAAAACTTTAAATAAAAACGTTTTCATATAAAATAAACATATCACATAAACATATTCATATTCATATCCATATTCGTGTCCATATTTATATTCATATTCATGTTCATGTTCGTGTTTGTTGAATTCAGATCGTGATTGTGACTCGTATTCTTAAACGTATTGGGCGATGGATCCATCTACATGTAACCACAGTACTGGGCGGCGGGGGACACCAGCAACACTCTCACCGGTCAACTGGGCCCTGGCATACGTATTAACATATCATGGCATTGGAAATACGATCGTCGGGGCTCCCTCTGGGGCCTTTTCCCATAAATGGGCTCCCTCTGGGGCCTTCTCCCCTCACGACATCTCCAATCAAATTCATCATATTCGTATTCGTATCAACAGAAACACGATCGTCGGACTCCCACTGGGACCATAACCCTCACGATATTTCCAACATATTCAGTAGTCACAATCCCTTCACATCCTTCAACACGTTATCATTACTTAATAAAAACATGCATATAATATCAATTTATTTATTTTTTTAAACCAAGCATGCAACATGTCTTTTAAATGCACATATTTATATCATAAAAATCATAGACATTTAAAAATCATAACTTAACATAATAAAAATCATAAACATCCATGAACATTTTTCAAATAAACCTTTTTTAATCATAAACATTTAAAATAAACGTCTTCGCATATTATCATAAATCAATAAACATATCCTCTTAAAAATCCATAAACATTTAGAATTGACATATTAACGTATAAACATCCATAATCATTGAAAATAATCATATTACCATATAAATAAGCATTTAGGACACTGCCACGATGTTTACTAATTTTTAGGTGTAAAAAGACCGTTTTACCCCTAGACGTAAAATTTCACGTTTTTGACATTTTATTAATTTCATTGACTCTAACATGCCCCAAATAATTATTTAAGCCTACATAAATTTTCTCATAATTTTATTTAGCTTAAAATCGAGGACTTTTAATTTAATCTATAAATGTGACGTATTAATGCGTTTTAATCCCGAATTAAACCAAAACTTAATATAAAATTCCCAAATTAGAAACTTAGAATTATAATAATTATTTAAGCTTAAACCTAATTTTTCATAATTTTATAAAGTTTAAAACTAGGTGTTTCAATTAACTCGTTAATTAGCGTTTCGTGCGTCGATTAAATCCCGATTAAATCCAAAACTCGTTATTTTGATCCCAAATTTTTAACATAGCCTTTTTATTTTTTATTCTACCCTTCCAAGTCGTGAGCCACCCCCGTGGACCCTTGGATTCAATTTTAGTTCTTAAATTCGAAATATTGACCCCTTACCGAACCACCCGAGCCATCTCCCAATTTTCTCGAGCCACACCCGAGCCGCCTTGAACCAAAACCTAGCCAACCCATCTAGGGACCCTACTGTGCAAGCCCAGCCCAAAAACATGAACCTAACCCGCTCAAAAAGCCCACTGAACTTGACTCAATTTTCTGCATGTGTGTGTGTGTGGTGTCCTTGAACAAAAGAAACTCCTATCTAGTCTAGGACTCCTCCCAACCCTTAACCATCAAGCCCACCTATCCTTGACCATCCCTGGACCACGCCCAAACCATACCTAGACCAACCCAAGCCCCTGGACGTGAGCAGCAAACCACTGAATCAGCGGCAGCAGCCTCGCATGTACATGATGTCCAATGCTTCATCGTGTTCCTTCGAGCCACAGTGCGCCCAAGCCGCACCAGCCCCTAGCTCAGCCCTTGTGCACCCTTATAGGACCCTAAGGACCTAGCCTATCCCAGCCCAAGCCCCCAGGCCGAGCCCCTCCTCCTCGCACAAACTGCTGAACATCTGCGCCCATCTTGGCATGCTCTCGGGTGGGAGTCCTAGCAAGCTAGGACTCCTTCCCCAGCCCCTGACTCGAGTCCTAGCATGGCTAGGACTTTACCCCTGACCCATAACAGACCCTAGCCATGCCCTGGTCCCAACCGAACCAAAGCCAAGTCTTGCAACTCACAACACCGAACCCTACATCACATGACAGTAAATTGGTTCCAAAAGTGATCCCTTCGTTCCAGCTTGCTTCTGTTAGTGTGTGCAGCCTTTTGGGGTGTTTTAGGACCCCTTAAACTTGTTTAAAACATACCCCTAACCCCTCCTAATCATGGCAGCACCTTAGATACATGAATTTCATGAATTTGGTAAACAAAAACTCGAGTTTAGAACCCATGTGCATGCAATTTCGAAAATAATCATCATGGTTCTTAATTTTTCATTCAAAATATGCAATCAATCATAATATGGTGTGATGATGAGTAAAAGGAGAATATGGCGTGCCTTTGCATTTTAAACGCACGATTTTACGTTGACAAATCGAAGAACGACGACGAGGAAACGACGGCTTGAAAATCCTTGCAAATTTTGATGCTTTTCCCTTCACTTGTGTGTGAGTCTCGTGTATAAAATTGGGGAGAAGAGTTTGATTGTTGTAGGGGATTGAGGCGTGTAACTTTGAGGGTTTGGGGTGGGTTTTTTTTATATATTATATACTAATTAAATCACTAACAAGGCTTAGGCCCACTAAGGAGAGTAATTAGGCCCATTAGTGTTTAATTAGGATATTAAAAATAATTTGGTTTAAATAATTTTGTGAATTTATTAGCCAGGTTGCTAAAAAGCTTGTATTTTAGTTGAAAAACTAACACCGATAAAATTTACGCCCCGGCATATAAAATCACCTAAAACCCCCATATTTTCAAAAATAATAAAAAGCATCTCCCAAATTTTAAATAATTAAAAACAACTATTAAATAAAAAATCATTTTCTATTTTTCAGCCATCGGTCTCCGTTCCTCGATCGCAATTTGAATAACCTTTAAAAATGTATTTTAATGCAATCACGTAGAAAAGTATATTTTAAACATGTAAATATGCACAACAAAATTAATCCATGCAATTAAAACCATTAATTGAAATGCACAAGGAATTTAATAATTTGCGCATGTGGTTTGCGTGGACTTTTAAATTTTTGAGGCGTTACAATATGACTCGATTTCTACAGAAAGGAACAGATGGTATCCTTATGTATTCAGTAGATTTACTGAAATCGAGCCTAGCATTGGCAGATTTGCCAATGATGTGGGAGTTGGCTGGTATTGCTAGATACGATTTTAGAATTGCTTATATCAGAAAGATAGATTTCAGAATTGAATTCAGATCAGATACTGATTGTTGTTTTAGAATTCAATACAGAATGATATTGAGTGTACAGAATGATACAGAAGGAATTGAAAGATCAGTAGAAGAATATCGACCAGGAGTTACATCTGATTTAGTGTTTCTCTTTGGCATGTGTCAGTATCTTCAGAGATATTCTGATGATTCTATGCTTGTTATATCTATGAGATTTTGATATATTTGCAGCACCTGATTGATTGAATCGAATATTTGAAGATTGTATTGAATATTCTGAGAACTATAATGATTGCATACAGAAATTATTCAGATAAGAATCCTGCTTGAAACAGATTGTATTCAGAATATGCGTTATCTGAAGTTAGTATACAGATTGACTTTGACACAGTTGCGGTTATGATCAGTGAATGAAAGATATGAAGATCAGAAATTCAGAAATGTCAGAACTTTATATTGTCTGATTGGGCAGGCTAGCTTATTTGATTTCTGTTTTGTATCTGCTGAGTATTATGATTGTTCTAAACCAGTATTCTAGATATCTTACATTGTGTGGGAGGATATTTTATTTGCAGATGAAATATAGCAGTGGATCAGAATGACATGAAGATAATTACCAGAAATCGTTGTTTTATGAGTTCATTGAACTCACTAGATCTGTATAGGTTACTGATATTTCGTACCTGATTGGATATTACTGTTGTTTTGAATTCGTTTATGATACAGATTGTTATGAACCGTTGAGATTATATACAGTTCAATTGTATCAGAGTTAATTTCAAGAGTTACGGCAGTTCAGAAATGAGATCAGAATGTGTCAGAATGTTTCAGAATTGTATAACAGAATTGACATTGAGAGTCAGAGCCGAATACCAGGTAGGTATTTCTTCTTTAAATTATGTTATCAACTGATTTGTTTATGTCAGTAGTTCGAAGTTGAAATCACAGATAATGTCATAAATGCGCTGTAGTGACTTCAGTTGTCATGTTTGTGACTGAGAATGTATGATATTCGAACAGATAGTTGTGACATAGACAGATGAGATCAGTTATGACAGGAATTGTATTGAAATATTGGCAGAATTTATGTTGAAATGTTGGCAGGAATTATACTGATATGTCTAAATCGCTAACAGAAAAGACAAAAAGATAGAAATCAGAAGATTATTACAGATGTGTATGTTTCTGAATAGAAATGGGAGTGCATTTCTATGGCTTTCGTAATGAAATTACTGCCATTTTTCTACAGATTGTGATATGATATGATTATGATTGATAGATTGTTCAATCTATAATCTATTAGTTTGTACAAGATGACGTACAAACATCACCAAATGACACAGATTGATGTCAGATGAATGATCAGAATCAACAGAATGTTGAGATATAGTATATCAGATTGTGATTTTCTGGTTGATTTTGTACTTGTGACAGAGTATATCATGAGTTGCTCCTTAAATTTTTCGCAGATTGGGACATGGTACAGTGAGTACTGTAGATTTCTTTGGTATGAGAATAATATCTCGGATATACCTGAGATAGGATCTGATAGAGTCAGAGATATGACAAAGAGAATGTAACTAATTCAGAAGAGAATGAAGATAGTTCAGACCAGACAGACTTCATATGCCGACGTCGGATGGTGACGATTGGTACTCGAGACTGAAGATTGCATACACCCTTGACTGGGATAAACAGACTTGATAACAACTGATGATAATGAGTTGTTATGAACTGTGGTTTGATATATATATATTTATATATATATATATATATATATATATATATATATATATATATATACGGATGTTGTATAGCCAGTATTGCGAGGTTGATTTTATCAGAGTTATTGTGGAAGCTAGAATCTGATATGTGATTAAGATTTCAGAATTATTTCATCGAGATGAGTTTCTGATTTAAACTCTATATACATTTCTTCTAATATATCTGAATTGATTAATTACGAGTTCGAGGACGAACTCAGATCTAAGAGGGGGAGAAATGTAATACCCGAAATTTAATCATTATAATCAGACGTTGATTATTGACATGATTGAGGTTATAAGAACTCAAATGACGAGGCCGGGCGTCGTGGCATGGTTAGCCAAGAATTTGGACAGAACCTTCGGCGCTCGAGCGGTAGAAAAGGACCGCCTGAGCACCAATGCATCGCAAATTGATCTTTGCACAGAACGTGTGGCGCCCGAGCGGTATAAATTGACCGCTCGAGCGCCAGGGAATTGTAAGATAAGTAACCGGGCAGAAGGTTCGGCGCCCGGGCGGTAATTCTTGACCGCCCGAGCGCCACCTGGAAATCATGAAGTGCGCCACTTGCTTTCATGCATGTCATGGATGTATATATATATATATACACATGCAAATCCTTCAGAATATTCAGAAGGAAATCGAGAAGTTGGGGAAAGGCTTCGTTCTTGAATTTTGGAAATTAAGTACGAGAAATCCGTCCGTCAGATTTTGAATCTGACTTCGGTACCGTGTTTCTATCAACACAGGCTACAACTGAACGTAAGTTTTGTTACGTTTAGACATGATTTGGATTTATGATATTGTCAGAATTGAATATGATTCAGATATGATGTTTCTGCTACCGTAGATATTGTAGAATTGAAGTCAGATTAAAGAACAGACTGTTTCAGTAATTGTTATGATTTTCGAAAGATATTAACTGAAATTCTATATCAGAATTGTGTTAGTATTCAGATTGTGAGTTATATTGACACCGATTATGAGTTCCAGTATTATATTTGTGATGTTCAGAACTGACGGGGTTATTCAGATTGTATTGTTATGCCGTCGAAACATCAGTTCATTTAGATTAATCAGATTCAGATATGATTCAGATTGTATTGTGATATCAATGATATGACTTGAATTGTATCTTGTTCAGATATTGATCAGATTATGTACTGAGTTGAGTATTGATCAGAACAGATTGTGTATTGAGTTATTCACTGATACATTGTATTCAATATTGTCATTTCAGATTTGATATGGACAGATTTGAATACAGGTCATCGTCTTCGTCAGACAGGGAAGACAAAGGTATAATTCATGTGATATTTGGGAAGACATAACTCAAATCAGATCTTATTTGAGTTTCCCAATAAAATCACATACTAGAATTATTGTTGTTTATTTTACGATATGATTATGCTTTGTTTACAGATTGTTATTCATTGCATTTGAGATAGGAAAGTTTGACAGAAACAGTCAGACTTCTAGACGTTCGGTGTATCGTTACATAGGAGCAGACATTGTCCTACTGTAGATTATTCGATACAGCTCAGACCGAAGTCTAGGAATAAGACGTACCGTCACCCCAAGTAGAAGGGTAGGTGACAGCCATTGACGTCTTATTCACACCGGGATCCATAGAGTTATAGTTGAGTCGAGTCTAGACATGATTTGACTAGAACTGCATGTGTTTATAGAGGTGGTTTCATAGACTATGAAACCCATGTTTATTGCTTTCAGTTATGATAGCATGTTTATATGATTTGATTTGAATAGCATGTTTAGCTGATTTGAGTTGCATGCTTATTTTGATTTACTTTCATAGACTATGAAATCTATTGCTTTAATTTCATTCATGATAGAATATTTCATGATTTGATTATGTATATGCATGTTACCATGTTTTATACTGGGAGTTATTCTCACCGGAGTTATCCGGCTGTTGTCTTGTTTTGTATGTGTGCATGACAACAGGTGGGGCTGGATCGGGGTCAAGAGGATGAGAAGAGAAGAAGAGTTAGCGTGGTGATTCCGGACTTACTGTAGACTTGGTTTATTACTTGAACTTAGTAACCGAACCTTCAACTTAGATTGTACAGTATTGTACTTTTACACTGAAATGTATTTTATACTGAGGTGTATATTATTTAGATTCCATTACCTTCCGCATTTACATTTTAAAAAGAAAAATTTTTAGACCCTGTTTATCAGAATTGATAATTAAATCCCAATGATGATTAAGAAGATGACACTACAAGAAAACTGGTTTTTTGAGGCACGACATTAACGGCGTGCATTAAAAGCACGTCGTTAATGTAATTTTTAACGGCGTGCTTTTAAATGCACGCCGTTAATGTTGTTTCACCTTATACCAACCACGATGTGGAGAACAAAAACGATGTAAATATATCTATTAACGACGTACCAGAAAGTGTGCTGTTAAAGCCTTTTGTTTCAACGGCGTGCATTTAGTAAGCTGTAAAAAATCATATTTACAGCCGCACAATGCATGCCGTGAATATTAGCAACAAAATTAATATTTTACAATTGAGAAGGCGCCAAATCCCCAAATTATCGCGCCTCACTTTTTTTCCCGATCAAAACCTTCCAATCTTGTTCTCTTTTCCCCATCTTCATCGCCAAACCCTTAATTTGTGTCTTTCTCTTCTATTAAAATTCTACTTTTTGAACCTTTGCATTCAAATCCACAATTTTAACAAATTCTTCGTAATTTTTCATCCTCCTATACTCGTTTCAGTCATCGTCGGCTCCTTCTACCACCGTCATCTCACCGTCCGCCTACGGCCAGCCTCTTCGCCTTCTGTTTACACGACCCATCGAAACTCCGTCGCTGCTTCATCTGCTATCCCATCAGACGCCGCCCGAGCTTCAACCGCGAGTCACTCGCCGCGACCCTCCATGGTCGTGTGTTTGCCCTGCGATCCCATTCTGTCGTTCCAGCTTCTGCACCTATTCCGATTAATAACCCAGCCAGCAGCCAGCTTCTGCCGCTACTGCTCTGAACCTCGGTCCCATCTCTGTTGAGGCATTATTTCTGAGTCTCTCTGCTAAAAACACTTGAGACATTGCAAAAAATCGATTTCAAAGAGATGAGTTTGGAAGTTTTTCGAGGTCTTCAGTTGGTGGGTTTCGTTCCAAATTCTTGTTTTATTTTTCCTTATATTTGGCTGGTAGCTAGCCTGGTATTGATGCAAAAAATTGTTTTTTATTTTCTTCTCGTTCAGCTGCAGAGATTTTGGAGGGTTTAATGCGGGTGTTTGATGTATAATCTGTCTGAAAGTTAAGTGAAATTTCTTGGGTTGGAGATAGATCTTTATGTTCCAGAGGTTGGATTTCTAAACTGTACTAAGTTTTCATTTGTTGCTTGGTTTTTTTGTAATTCATTTGCTGCTGCTGCTGCTAATTATCTTGAGACATGCTGTTTTCTTGACAATGTTGGGAGTATAACTGCCAAGAATTTGCAGAAGCTAGAGACCGAAATTTTCATTCGAAATAGGAGAGAACCAGGATTTTGATTTTGGCAGGAGGAAAAATTTTATTATGAACATGAGTTTTCAAAATTTAAGTTGAAAAAAAATCTGGTGGAGGGATTTGAAAGTTACGGTTTCTTGACAAATTAAAAGTGAGGTGTTGTAGTCTACTCCAAATCCATGCTCTTCTTGGTTGATTATAGATTTTATCCTTTATTTGAACATTGGAATATTCTACAGCATTGTGGCCCCGAGAGTTGAAAAAAATTTAGACAAAATTTGGGGTTCATGGATTGATTAGATATAGTTTTAGAAGCATTATAAGTTTTTGTCCCCACCCATTTTAATGTAATTCTCACAAAAATCTTTGCCAGCCACTTTTGTCTTGATCACTTTTTTGTTTTATTGTTGAGAAGAAAAATGGTATAAGCTTCACTAGTTTTATTTAGTTTACTTTCTAACTTTAATGCATTTTTATTCTTGAATTTTTATGTTTAATTTGGTTGATGTGGTCATAATAATTTGTATATTGGCTTCCTTGCTAAATAATGAAATTATAATGAAGCTTCTTACATTGGAGATTTGTTGTTTGAGATAAAAAATTAGTATATTGTTTTCCTCTGGACTAAAATTTAGTATATTGGCTTCCTTACCATATTTCCTAGGTGAATTTGATTTAAATTTTTTTATTTTACCCACTGAACAAAAGATTCAAACAAAAAAGACAAGTAATTTATTATTTATAGGACTTGCATAGTTCTTGTTTTTTACAAATCACAAGTGAAGTTCAGTAATTGAGTAACGAGATTTACTTCTTTATTTGTCCCCCAAAATTGGGAGACATCTAACAGTGCTTCAATGGGTACAAAGAAGATTTACTGCATCATTGGATGAGAAAGTTCAAAAAATTTTATGCAAGCATAAAGCATTTGAACAGAGAAAAATGATATTTGAAATATTAATATCTTTACCATATTCTTGCAATGAGTGGGTGGCTCCACCCTGTTTGGAGTTATACGTAGATGGAAAAGTAGTGTCATTTCCTGCTTAACTTCCCATTTTCCAATACAGATTCTGAAATTGCATCTAATGGTACGTTGGAAGGAGCTTTGGGAGAAGCCAAATTACATTCGATTGGTGCAATTTTTGTGATTTCAGAGTATTTTTAATTTAGTTATGTATTTTTATGGTCAATTTTAGATTGTCAGATTATAAAAATGAAAGTAAAATGAGTAATAATAGGACTCATGGATGTGGAAGAAGCTTCATTATATTTTCATTATTTAGTAAGGAAGCCAATATACAAATTATTTGGAAGAGCTTCTTCCGCACAGTATTTTTTCTAGCTTCTTACATTGGAGATTTGTTGTGTGACATATTTTTTGCTTTATCTCAATATGTAGGTTGGTAGTGGTGGTAGCATTGGGATTCAGAATGATATTGGTAGTGGCTGTGATATCAATCGTCTCAAAAAAAGTGGTACTGTTGATAATGTGAACCAACATCAAGTTGCATCTCGGGTAACTATCTTAAAAGTTTGTGTTATCTAAACCACATTTGTTATAAAAATAGATATGGCATAATTAACACTTTGTATTGTTTATATGCAGTCAAATGTAAAGAATGTGAGTCATGGAGATATTCCTGAAATACTAAATGAAAGTTGCTTCATTGGTGTGGTGATGGAGTTGTTGCTGAAGGTCGAATTGCATCCACAGATCCAACGGTAAAAGTGCAACACATTCCTCTTGGAGGATCTTGTTGGAAAGTATGGTTGATAGAGTTCTTGTGGAGCAGGTAGACTTAATTCGACCGAATTCTGAAATGATTTTTTTGGATGATGCAGTTGGAAGCACAATAGCATGGTTTTCTAAATTTATCGTTTTGTGTGACTGATACAGATCCTATTGGTTCTAGGGTTAGAGACACTATTGCATCAAACCATCATATTATTGAGTATTTTGTTTAGTTTATCAAGTTTTTTGTCTTATTGGATAAAGGAGAATTGACATTAATTACTTAGTTTTTATGTTATCTTATTATTTTGCTTTAATTCCGGTGATTGGTTGGATGTGGTGTTATAAATCTTTTGAGTTTCGATATTATATATTGTTTAAATTTTGGTTCATAATAATATAAATAACGTTAATGTGCTGCACGTTGTTGATAAACCAAATCGACATCGTACAATAATATATCAATATAATTACAGATTGCATTGCACCCTACAATAATATCACTACTTTTAATTGCAGCGTGTTGCCTGCGGCTGTCCATAGCTCACTTTATCAACGGCATATTGCGCATGCCATGGTTACTTTTAACCGCAGCGTGCAATACACGCTGCCAATGAATAATCAACAGCATATTGCGGCACGCTGCCAATGAATCATCAACAATATATTGTGCACGCCATGGATATTTTTAACCGCAGTGTGCAATGCATGCTGCCAATTGGTCAACATATCAACAGCATGCTTTGCGTACGCCATGGATACTCTTAACCACAGCGTGCATTGCACGCTGCCGAAAGATAACTATCAACAGCACACGCCGCACGCCGTTATTAGAGTAAACCGCAGCGTAAAACGCATGCTGCCAATAGTTTCAAACTTAAGACGGCTTTCAACTTTACAGCGTGCGTCGCAGTGCGCCATGCACGCCGCGGATACCCTTCTGCGGCGCATATTGCACGCCACGAAAACCCATTTTTCTTGTAGTGTGATTAGCGTCCAGGTCCCCACAGTATATGTATTACTCGTTATAATGGTTATGGTTTGCTGAGTCATAGACTCATCATGTGTGATCGATGCAGGTGAGCATCATATTAATATTGAGGGACTTGATCGTTCATCTTACTACACTGAATGTGCACATAACCCGAGGACCAACGTTAGTTTTCCACAATTTATGTTAAATTACGTTTAAGTTTACGTTAAAGATTTTTATGACTTTTATGGTGTTTTGAGAGGGTGTTTGAGTTAAGTTTAATTTTGAAATATTGTAAGTTGAGGTTGTTGACGATTTACGATTTCATGTTTTGAATTCTTTTCCTTTGGATTTTCAAATATAGTTGGTTGTTTTATTTTTAAACGCTGCAAAGTTATTTTAAATTATATATATATATATATATATATGCTTAAAATTGTTCAAAAATGGGTTAGTATATGCTGCATGATTAGAAAAATTAGATTTTAAATCATGTTGGTTACGTTTAGAAATTTGGAAAACATCCTCCTAGACGCGCACTAGTATGGTTAGGTGTTGCAACTTTTCAAGTTCGAAATCTTGATTTTGATGATAACAAAACTTTTTAATTTATGTTAATAACAATCTACCTTAGTGTGCAGAAGCTTGGATTACTCACGATCTGTTTTCATCGCAAACTGAAGTCGTAACTGATTGGTCAAACTGAATTAGTCTAACTATTACATTATTTGAGCAGTTCAGCTGATAGGTGATTCATCAGGAGAACCTCAGAAGCCTGGCCAGCTGAAGGAGTGTTCAACTGATGAAGAAACCCAGGTGATCAAAGTCCAACTGAACGAGATGGAAATCATTTTAACTGACGAGTCAACTGATTTAACCATCCCAGCTGAATATCATTTCAGGTGACCAGTTCGAAAATCAGTCAGATTCTTTCAGTTGTAGATGAAGACAAAATATTTGAGTGGATTCCAGCTGTGCATGAAGGTACAAAGCCATTGTTCAATCAAAAGACAATAATGGACGTTTCATCAGAGCATTAAAGACAAACTTTTCAGAAGGGCAGTCGGAAAGTCGAGACACAAAGTCCAAGAAACGAATTCAAGATGCAACAAATACAATAAATGATTCTGACTATACGTTCAGTTTTCCCGACTATATAAAGAGAAGATCAGTGATGACTCAAAAACAACAAGATACTGACTAGAGAAGCTTAAATGAAAATAAGAGAGAAAGAAAGTGCACACACATTGCACATCTGGTTTCAGAAGCATTCAGCCTTGAGGGACACATTAACGTGTTATCTGCTTAGTTTAGAAGCCATTTTCCCTCAGTGTGTGAGAACAACCTTGTTCAGTTCTCACACACAAACTCTCTCAACCACTCAAATATAATCTTGCACAAAGACGTTAAACTTGTGTATGTAGTCTTTGACACATAGACGTTAAAGAAGTGTTGGCTGAAAGGTGCTGCCTTCAGTCGTAGCTAGGATTTCAGTTTAGGAAGTAGTGTAAGTCCTAGCTGAGTGGGTTTATACAAATTTTGTATCAATAAAAGTCTTCTAGGAGCAGTTGAAGTCTCCGAATGTCCATAAACATATCTTGTGTATTTAACTGATTAACTGCTATTTTCAAACTGTTTGGATCAGTTGGAGTATTCATCAGTTCAGTTGTCACCATTACTGAACTGATGAATGCAAAAACCAATCTACTTTTTTTCGGTTATTCAGTTTACGTAAGTTAAAATGTTTTCTAATATAACAGTTTTCTTCACGAAAGATTACTTCGAGTTTCTTCCGCTTGGTTTTAACCAAACTAGATTTAATTCATTGGTGTTAATATTCTTAGAACACGAGCTATTGCATCTCATTGGAGAATATAGTGTTCGAAATGCCTTCGAAGGCACTAGAACACTCAGTCCTTCAATATTCATGCTGAGAATGTTGAGGATCGTCATATGAATGCACCGCGACCTCCTAATAGGGATGCTGCTATTCGTGCACTAGAGTGCATGTCACGCTTCTTTGAGTATCAGTTTCAGCATGCTCCGAGGCCACAACATGATGTATATAATCAGTTCTGGAGGCTCGTTCCGAAGGAATTTTATGGCACCACTGAGCCATTTGCTGCTGAGTGTTGGATTCGATCATTTGAGGTGCACTTTCACCATCTGAATATGGGAGATGCTGACCGTGTGGGGTGTGATACTTATATGTTTAGAGATGATGCTTCCCTTTTGTGGGAAGGAGCGGATCATGGTATTAATCTTGCCACACTTACTTGGGAGCAATTCAAGAATATTTTCTAGGAAAAGTACTTTAATGTTGAAGTTTGAGGATGCTTGAAGAGGGAACTCATGACTCTCCGTCAGGGAGACACTACTATGGCTGAGTTGTTAGGAGGTTTGATAGAGGTTGCCACTTTGTGCCCCTCATTCCCAATCACTAATCTTCATAAATATTGGGAAAATAATGATAGAAATTCCTTAAGCGTCAACACGAAAGGATTTAAAAGCGTTTTCATCGCAGGAAGGATATTCATTCTAGGTGTAGCTACCTATGCATTGCTGGATTCGGGAGCTACACACTCTTTCATATCCGAGACTCTCATCAAGCGACTGAATATTACACCTGAAGATATTGGATTGGGTTTCAAAGTTTTTATTCCTTCTGGTGATCAAATGGTCACTACGAGCATTGTGAAAAATCTGGAGCTTCGTTTACAAAAAGATATGGCTCGGGCAGATCTAATCGTACTCCCTATGCCTGAATTTGACATTATATTTGGCATGGATTGTTTATCATTGAATGGAGCTTCGATAGATTTTCACAAGAGGACATGTCTATTCGACTGCTCAGTGGGAAATATTTTGTCTTTGAGGCAGTGAGGAACAAGCAAATGCCGCATATTATCTCTTGTATGTGTGCGAGGAAGCTTATGAGACGAGGATGCAAAGCTTTTCTAGCATGTGTTACCGCAGCACATGCCCCTATCAGCCATAAGCTATACGATGTTGACATCGTTAGAGACTTTCCTAGTGTCTTCATTGAGGATGTTTCTGGCATTCCACCTGATTGTGAGGTGGAATTTTTTTATTGATTTGATGTCGGGCATTGTTCTCCGTGGGATGCACTGGTATTGGTTCTGAAGAAGAAGGATGGTAACATGCAACTCTGTATTGATTATCGAGAGCTGAATAGAGTCACCATCAAGAATAAATATCATTTACCAAAAATTGAAGACTTATTTGATCAATTACAAGGGGCATCGATATTTTCAAAAATAGATCTTCGTTCTGGATACCATCAATTGAAAGTTAAAGTGTCCGATGTTCATAAGACATCTTTTAGGACTAGATATGGGCATTACGAGTTCATAGTCATGCCATTTGTGTTGACCAATGCGCCAACGATCTTCATGGATCTCATGAATCGCGTATTTCAACTGTATATGGATCAATTCATCATAGTCTTCATTGATGATATTTTGATCTATTCAAAGAGTAAAGAGGAGCATAGTTGGCATTTGAGTACAACACTGCAAGTACTGCAAGATAGAAATTATTCGCAAAATTTAGCAAGTGTGAATTTTGACTTTATAGAGTGGAGTTCTTAGGCCACATCATTTCTAGAGATGGAGTTGAGGTTGATCCATGCAAAGTGGAAGCAGTGAAAGAATGGCCCGTACCGAAGAGCGTAACCGAAATCCGTATTTTCTTGGGAGTAGCCGCCTATTACCGAAAGTTTATTCAAGGATTTTCATCTATTGCAGTACTCATGACCGCCTTGACAAATAAGAATGCAAAGTTTGCATAGGGATCCGAGTGCCAAGATAGTTTTGAAAATTTGAAGCAAGCTTTGATTTCTGCGCCAGTATTATCGATGCCATCGGGGCAAGGAGAGTATTTTCTTTATACCGACGCTTGGAAACTTGGTTTGGGTGCAGTTCTGATGCAAAATGACCAAGTTATAGCCTATGCATCGAGACAGTTGAAGGTTCATAAAAAAAATTATCCCACTCATGATCTTGAGCTTGCAGCAGTGGTATTTTCACTGAAGATTTGGAGACATTACTTATATGGGGAGAAGTACAAGATTTTCACCGACCATAAAAGTTTTAAATACTCCTTCACACAAAAAGAGCTGAATATGAGGTAAAGAAGATGGCTAGAGTTGGTAAAAGACTACGACTGTGACATTAGCTACCATTCGACAAAATCTAATTGTAAGGCTCGAAAATTTTTAGTGGTCATTGATGTTAGATTTGAAGATATGAGAATGCATAACCTTAAAATGAGAATTTTTGAAGACAGGTCGAAGCCACACCGCACCCGCAGTGCTAGGAAACACCGCACCCGCGGTGTATAGACAAAAGTTGGCAAATTTTATTCGAAGCAAGACCGCACCCGCGGTCTTGCAGAGACCGCACCCGCGGTCGACGAATTTCAGAAAATGATAGGACTGCCGAGAGCATAGCGCACCCGCGGTCCCAAGATACCGCACCCGCTGTCGTCCGTGTAACTTGAAAAATAAACCATGTGTCCCTTGAGCATGCAATATAGGTGTGTTGTCTTCCATTCAGCTATTTCAGAACAAGAACGAGCAGAAGGAATTCAGAGAGAAGAGCAAGGCTTCTTTTACCTCAAAATTCATCTTGTGCAAGATCTAATCATCCAAACTTTAATTTAAGTATAGATTTGGATTCCTCTCTTCAAGGGCTTCAAAAGGATGTGAGTATTGTTAACTTTCAGCATGGTTTGAAAAAGGTGTGTTGAGGAAATTGTGATATGATGTATAATGTGTGTTCTTGAGATTATAAGCATCGTAGAAACGTAAACGGATCGATTGTCAGACGTCGTATGATGCTGTTTCGATTTTCCAGCTTATGTTATGTGAAAATTATGCAGATTTCAGAATGTATGTTGATGTTTAGATGAGATTATGAGTTATTGGGATTGATTATGATATTGTTATGCTGAGATTGAGTTATCGGTATCGAGAAATCACGCCGTTACGCCGTCAAATTATATTGAAACCGATTTCAGCTTTGTATATTGAGTTACTTGAGATATATATTGATGAAGTGCATATTGATTATGCCATTTCAGATTTGTATTGGCTATTGTGAACTCAAGACTTCGACTACGACAAAGACAGTGCGACGAAAGGTATAATTCATGTGGTCACGCGATTGCACAACTCGATTCAGAATTGATACGAGTTTCCCTAAATCACATACTAGATTGTTATTACATTTGATTATGTAATGTCTTGTTTATTGATTTATATTCGAGTCCTGAGATAGGAGATATTGGCAGATCGGCCAAAGCTAGACGTTTCGGTGTATCGACGCATAGTAGTAGATTTTCTCTATTTGTAGACCCTCGATACAGAGTTGACCGAAGTCTAGGAATAAGACGTACCGTCACCCCGAGTGGTTGGGTAGGTGACAGACCGTCTTATTCACACCGGGATCCCTAGATTAGAAATGAATCGAGTCAAGAACTAAATGTTGAATACAGATTTGTATTCCTTTACATGTTTAGATTTTAATTCATGATAATTGATATATGCTATGCTTTCATACTTGATTTAGTTATATTGCATGCATTCATGTTTTATACTAAGATTTGTTCTCACCGGAGTTATCCGGCTGTTGTCGTGTCTGTATGTGTGCATGGCAATAGGTGGGGCAGGATCTGGGTCTCGAGCTAGATGAGAGATTGATGATAGCGTGGAGATCTCGGGCGTTGAAGATTTCTAGTGTTTTCTTACTAGACTTGTTTTACTTCTGTTTGTAGTTGGTATTTGAACACTAGTGTATGTTTGTACTAAACAGATTCGTATGTACATTATGTTGTTAATCATTATGGAGATAGATTATGTTTAATCACACATTTGAATTAATGTTAAAAGCAAAATTTTGACCCACATTTTCGAGCAAAGATCCGATAAATCCAAAAAGAATTGAGTTAGAGCCCGGGTCCCCACAACAGGTTGTATCAGAGCCGTAGGTTCTGTAGACTGAGATAGAATAGAATGAGCGGGGTAGATTGAGTCATCTTCCTTGTTTTGATATGCTAGGATGATTTATTGCTTTCCCTATTGTATGTTGTTGTATTATCTGAATTGATTTACAGCATATACTTTTCAAGCCTGAATCAGAACCGATTCTCGATCAGAGATTATGATCAGAGGAGGGCTGAGACAGATGATATTGATTTTGTGCTAATCAGTTTGATAATCAGATTTATGCCGCCTAGACGTATACCACAGCCAGAGCATGGTAGCACATCCGGTGCACAGATGGATGTTATCGCTACGCCGATGGAGACCTTATTGAAGAGGTTTCAGTCTTTCCATCCGCCTACCCTGAAGGGCATAGAGAGTGCAGTAGAGTGCGAGAGCTGGCTTGATGATATCGAGATGTTGTTTGAGTCTTTGGCATATACTGATGAGCGACGTGTGAAATTGATAGGGCATCAGCTGCAAGAGGTTGCAAAGAGCTGGTGGTTGACTACGAAGAGAGCCTTGGAGCACCGAGGCATTGACATTACGTGGAAAGTCTTCAAGGATGAGTTCTATCAGTGCTTCTTCCCCGTCTCCTACCGAAAAGATGAAGGAGCTGAATTTGCGAATCTGAGGCAGGGACAGTGGAACATCGAGGAGTATGTTGCTAAATTTTCTGCATTGCTACGATTTGCACCTCATGTGGCAGGGAACGACGAGGCAGTGGCCGATCAGTTCATCAACGGGTTGAACCCAGATGTCTTTACCTTGGTAAACACCGGGAGACCCAATACTTTTTCAGAGGCACTAAACCAAGCGAAGGGAGCAGAGGCTGGCCTGATCAGGCAGCGAGGCGCTTCTTACAGTGTTCAGGGGCAGAGACAGCCACAGCCTACCGCCATTCAGTTTCCACCACCTCCTCCTCGATTTGATAGCGGATCTAGTAGTAGTGGTAAGAAGGAATTTCTGAAAGCTAAGGGCAAGCCGTTTAAGAAATCCGGGAGTAGTTCATCGAGTTCGAGTGGATCTCGACAGAGAGGTCAGGGTTCAGATTATAGTGGCGTGTATTGCAGTTCGTGCGGAGGGCGACATGCCACGGAGCAGTGTCAAGGAGTTATGGGACGCTGCAACGTCTGTAGGCAACAGGGACACTTTTGCCAGAGTTTATCCCCAGAGAGGTGCACAACGATTCCAGAGTACAGGGTCATCAGCACCAGTGCCACAGATGGAGAGACAAGCATCCTCTGTACACTCCTTCCAGCCACCATCTACACAGACCCAGCAGAGACCAGGAGGTAGTCAGACAGTGAGTCAACCTCCTAGACAGCAGGCTAGGGTGTTTGCGCTGACAGAGGAGCAGGCGCAGGAGGCACCAGACGATGTCACTGCAGGTAACTGTTTCCTTTGTGGTTATCCTGCATATGTGTTGATAGATACGGGTGCATCCTATACCTTCATTTCTGAACATTTTGCATTATTGCATTCTTTGCCTGTCGAGTCGATGTCTACTGTAGTGTCTATCACATCTCCGTTGGGAAGTGGTCTGATATCTGTGACTACTATTAGACACTGTATGCTTCAGTTTGAGGGGCATGAGATTGATCTAGATTGTGTAGTACTTGGTTTAGCTGATTTTGATTGTATAGTTGGTATAGACATGTTGACCAAGTACAGGGCCACTGTAGATTGTTTCCACAAGATTGTCAGATTCAGACCCGAAATGACAGATGAGTGGAAATTCTATGGTAAGGGTTCCAAATCTCGGATTCCCTTAGTATCTGCTCTGACTAGGAGTAGATTACTTCAGAGAGGAGCAGAGGGCTTTCTCGTATATTCAGTAGATCTACTGAAGTCGAGCCCATCATTGGCAGATCTGCCAGTGGTTTGTGAGTTTGCAGATATATTTCCAGATGAGATACCGGGGTTACCTCCAGCCCGAGAGGTTGATTTCAGCATAGATCTTATGCCCGGTTATGTGCCTATTTCAAGAGCTCCGTACAGGATGGCACCGATAGAGCTGAAAGAGTTGAAAGCACAGTTAGAAGATCTTCTGTCCAAGGGATACATTAGACTGAGTGTATCCGGTGCCTTTTGTTAGAAAGAAAGATGGTTCGATGCGACTGTGTATTGATTACAGACAGTTGAACAAGGCAACAGTGAAGAACAAGTATCCTTTGCCGCGCATCGATGATTTATTTGATCAGCTTCGAGGATCTTCGGTTTACTCGAAAATTGATTTTAGATCAGGGTATCATCAGCTCAAAGTTAGAGACGTTGATATTCCGAAGACTGCATTCCGAACTAGGTACGGACATTATGAGTTTGTTGTTATGCCTTTTGGTTTGACGAATGCGCCAGCGGTTTTTATGAGTTTGATGAACCGTATCTTTCAGAAATATCTAGATGAGTTTGTGATAGTTTTTATTGATGACATTTTGGTATATTCGAAGAGTCTGACTGAGCATGCAGATCATCTGAGGATTGTATTGCGGACTTTGAGAAAAGAGCAGTTATACGCCAAATTGTCCAAGTGCGAATTCTGGCTAAAACAGGTTGTCTTTTTGGGGCACATTATATCTGGAGATGGTATTGCGGTAGATCCGAGTAAAGTTGAAGCTGTGATCAGTTGGCCGAGACCGACTTCTGTGCCAGAGATACGCAGTTTCATGGGTCTAGCCGGGTATTATCGTCGTTTTATCCGAGATTTCTCCAGTATAGCGAAGCCTATCACCCAGTTGACACAGAAGAACATGCCATTTGTATGGTCTGAAGATTGTGAAGCCAGTTTTGTAGAGTTGAAGAAGAGACTGACTAGTGCACCTGTTTTGACGATTCCTTCAGGTACAGGTGAGTTCGTTGTATATTGTGATGCGTCTCACAGAGGGCTAGAGTGTGTTCTTATGCAGCGAGGGCACGTGATAGCGTACGTCTCTAGACAGCTGAAGCCGCACGAGACCCGTTATCCGATTCATGATCTTGAATTGGCGGCGATTGTCTTTGCACTCAAGATCTGGCGCCATTATCTGTATGGCGAGAAATTTGAGATCTATTCCGATCATAAGAGCCTGAAGTACCTCTTTTCTCAGTCAGAGTTGAACATGAGGCAGCGACGATGGCTTGATCTGCTGAAAGATTTTGATTGCGAGATCAAGTACTATCCAGGGAAGTCGAATGCAGCGGCAGACGCCTTGAGTCGAAAGTTATGTGCTCTTTCCTTGTCGACACTAGGTGTATCGAATTTAGTAGAGGATTGTTGCTTGTCTGGGTTGACATTTGATACAGGGAGTAGACCGTTGCGACTTGCTGCGATTCAGATCGAGCCAGATTTGATTTTGAGGGTCAAAGAAGCACAGAAAACTGATCCGAGCATTCAGAGATCGATTGATATGGTCAGAGCTGGTCATATATCAGAGTATCAGGTTAGAGATTCTGTTCTGTATGTGAATAACCGTCTAGTAGTGCCAAATGTTTCCGATTTGAGACGACAGATCATGGCAGAGGCACACTGTAGTCGGTTCAGCATTCATCCTGGTGGCAGGAAGATGTACAATGATTTGAAGACGCAATTCTGGTGGATGCAGATGAAGACTGATATTGCAGAATTTGTGTCTAAATGTTTGAATTGTCAGCAGGTGAAGGCAGAAAGAAAGAAGCCCGGAGGTTTACTTCAGAGTTTGTCTATTCCTGAATGGAAATGGGATCACATTTCCATGGATTTCGTGACGAAGTTACCTCGATCTTCGCGGGGCTGTGACACGATTTGGGTTGTGATAGACAGACTGACCAAATCAGCGTGCTTTATTCCGTACAGAATATCCTATCG
Organism: Primulina eburnea; assembly: GCF_022965805.1. Taxonomy (NCBI): domain Eukaryota; kingdom Viridiplantae; phylum Streptophyta; class Magnoliopsida; order Lamiales; family Gesneriaceae; genus Primulina; species Primulina eburnea. The sequence goes on from NC_133118.1 coordinate 21,134,359, forward strand.
ACACGATCAGATGGCAGAGTTATATGTCAGAGAGGTCGTCAGATTGCACGGTGTGCCGAAGTCGATCGTATCAGATCGTGGTCCACGATTTACTTCTCACTTTTGGCACAGTCTGCAGCAGGCTTTGGGTACGACTTTGCACCTGAGCACTGCTTATCATCCTCAGACGGACGGACAGTCAGAGCGGACTATCCAGACTTTAGAGGACATTCTGAGAGCTGTAGTACTAGATTTTGGTACTAGTTGGCAAGATTCATTGCCGTTGTGTGAGTTTTCATACAACAACAGCTATCAGATTAGCATTGAGATGGCACCGTTCAAAGCTTTATACGGAAAGAAGTGCAGTCTCCGTTGTACTGGGATGATATCTCTGAGGTACCAGAGTTGGGGCCTGATATGATTCGGGAAATGACCGAGAAAGTGAAGATCATTCAGAAGCGAATGAAGACGGCACAGGATAGGCAAGCGAAATACGCCAATGTCAGACGCAGACCGTTGGTATTTGAGCAGGGAGACAGAGTATTTTTAAAGATTTCACCTTTCAGAGGCGTTGTCAGATTTGGCAAGCGTGGAAAGTAGTCTCCTAGATTCGTCGGTCCGTATGAGATCCTTGAGAAGATTGGCGATCGAGCTTACAGACTTGCTCTTCCTCCTTCATTATCTGGTATTCATGATGTATTCCATGTATCGATGTTACGCAGATATATGCCAGATGATTCTCATGTCATTCAGCCTGACGAAGCCGAGTTAGATTGAACTTTGAGCTATGTGGAAAGACCGATACAAATTCTTGATCGGAAGGAGAAACAGCTTAGAACCAAGACCATTCCACTTGTGAAGGTTCAGTGGAGTCGTCATGGTATTGAGGAAGAAACTTGGGAGACAGAGTCGGATATGAGACAGAAACACCCTGAGCTATTCATATGATGTAAGTCTTCCTTTCAGTAGTGATTATACTGTTTCGTACCTATTTGCATGATTATTTACTTACGAGTTCGAGGACGAACTCCTGTCTAAGAGGGGGAGAAATGTAAGGCTCGAAAATTGTTAGTGGTCATTGATGTTAGATTTGAAGATATGAGAATGCATAACCTTAAAATGAGAATTTTTGAAGACAGGTCGAAGCCACAACGCACCCGCGGTGTATAGACAAAAGTTGGCAAATTTTATTCGAAGCAAGACCGCACTTGCGGTCGACGAATTTCAGAAAATGATAGGACTGCCGGGAGCATAGCGCACCCGCGGTCCCAAGATACCGCACCCGCGGTCGTGCGTGTAACTTGAAAAATAAACCATGTGTCCCTTGAGCATGCAATATAGGTGTGTTGTCTTCCATTCAGCTATTTCAGAACAAGAACGAGCAGAAGGAATTCAGAGAGAAGAGCAAGGCTTCTTTTACCTCAAAATTCATCTTGTGCAAGATCTAATCATCCAAACTTGAATTTAAGTATAGATTTGGATTCCTCTCTTCAAGGGCTTCAAAAGATGTGAGTATTGTTAAATTTCAGCATGGTTTGAAAAAGGTGTGTTGAGGAAATTGTGATATGATGTATAATGTGTGTTCTTGAGATTATAAGCATCGTAGAAACGTAAACAGATCGATTGTCAGACGTCGTATGATGCTGTTTCGATTTTCCAGCTTATGTTATGTGAAAATTATGCAGATTTCAGAATGTATGTTGATGTTTAGATGAGATTATGAGTTATTGGGATTGATTATGATATTGTTATGCTGAGATTGAGTTATCGGTATCGAGAAATCACGACGTTACGCCGTCAAATTATATTGAAACCGATTTCAGCTTTGTATATTGAGTTACTTGAGATATATATTGATGAAGTGCATATTGATTATGCCATTTCAGATTTGTATTGGCTATTGTGAACTCAAGACTTCGACTACGACAAAGACAGTGCGACGAAAGGTATAATTCATGTGGTCACGGGATTGCACAACTCGATTCAGAATTGATACGAGTTTCCCTAAATCACATACTAGATTGTTATTACATTTGATTATGTAATGTCTTGTTTATTGATTTATATTCGAGTCCTGAGATAGGAGATATTGGTAGATCGGCCAAAGCTAGACGTTTCGGTGTATCGACGCATAGTAGTAGATTTTCTCTATGTGTAGACCCTCGATACAGAGTTGACCGAAGTCTAGGAATAAGACGTACCGTCACCCCGAGTGGTTGGGTAGGTGACAGACCGTCTTATTCACACCGGGATCCCTAGATTAGAAATGAATCGAGTCAAGAACTAAATGTTGAATACATATTTGTATTCCTTTACATGTTTAGATTTCAATTCATGATAATTGATATATGCTATGCTTTCATACTTGATTTAGTTACATTGCATGCATTCATGTTTTATACTGGGATTTGTTCTCACCGGAGTTATCTGGCTGTTGTCGTGTCTGTATGTGTGCATGGCAACAGGTGGGGCAGGATCTGGGTCTCGAGCTAGATGAGAGATTGTTGATAGCGTGGAGATCTCGGGCGTTGAAGATTTCTAGTGTCTTCTTACAAGACTTGTTTTACTTCTGTTTTTAGTTGGTATTTGAACACTAGTGTATGTTTGTACTAAACAGATTCGTATGTACATTATGTTGTTAATCATTATGGAGATATATTATGTTTAATCACACATTTGAATTAATGTTAAAAGCAAAATTTTGACCCACATTTTCGAGCAAAGATCCGATAAATCCCAAAAGAATTGAGCTAGAGCCCGGGTCCCCACACTAATGTAGTAGCGGACGCATTGAGTAGGAAGACAAGAGTTATTACTCATTTATCACTTCAGAGACCTCTGTAGTACGAGATTCAGCGGTTTGAGCTTACGGTGTATGATAGGTGCGAGGCTCCTAATCTTGCCACATCACACTACAGTTGACTTGGAGAGATAGAATCCGTGAGGGAAATTCTACTGACGAGCAATTGCAAAAGTGGAGAGCGAGAGATGAAGCCAAGTGCCGGAAGCTGTATTCTAATGTGGATGGTGTAGTTCGTTATCGAGATCGACAATGGGTTCCTAGTGGCGATTCTTTGAGGGAGGTTATTATGAAAGAAGCTCATGACACGCCATATTCCATTCATCCTGGAAGCACGAAGATGTACAAGGATCTTCAACTATTGTATTGGTGGCCGTGCATGAAACGAGACATCCTGCGATTTGTATTCAAGTGTTTGACATGTCAGCAAGTTAAAGCTGATATGAATCTAGCCAGCCACTATGCGTTCCAAAAACCAATCCCGAGAGTACGCTTGAAGATGTTGAATGTTGCCCTTCATCCAACCAATAAAAGCTTGGAAACAAGGCTCGAAGGTTTCGGGTTGCATCACAATCAAGTAGAGGATGAATTGGAAGCTCGTGACTTAGCGCGTTGGGGGGCCAAAGGAACAATACAGTCTAAATCAATCGTATGCCCGTCGTACTGCAGTATACACGATTTCACAAATTTCACCGATATCAAACCTGTTCCTAACGGAGACGTGACAGATACTACAGTAGCTAAGGACTCAACAGGCAATGAATGCATTAAAGAAAATCGCTCAGACATAAAAGTATGTGATGCACCAGTATCAATCAGTACATATGCAGGATAACCAGAAACAAAACAGTTACCTGCAACTACATCATCAGGTGCATCCTGAGCTTGCTCCTCAGTCAAAGCAAACAATCGGGCCTGCTGTCTAGGAGGCTGGCTCGCGGTCTGGCCCCCTCCTGGCCTCTGCTGTGACAGAGTAGACGGTACTGGCTGAAAAGTATTAACGGCAGATGGTCGTCTACCTGCCTGAGCAACTGATCCAGATGAGTCAGCTGCCTGCGATCCCTGGGCACCTCGCTGTGGACACACTCGGGCAAAGTGTCCCTGCTGTCTACAGATACGATAGCTGCCAACTACTCCTCGGCACTGATCTGTGGAATGCCTCCCTCCACAAGTACCACAGTACGGTCCTGCATAGCTCTGGCTCTGACCGGTCTGTCTAGAGCCACTCGAACTGGAAGAAGTAGTCCCTGATTTCTTGAATTGCTTCCCTCTAGCCTTCAAGAAATCCTTCTTTCCGCTACCACTGCTGCCACCTTCAAATCTAGAAGGTGGTGGTTGTCCCGATACTGGAACCACAAACGAAGCCTCTTTCAGCCTCATCAGGCCTGCCTCGGCTCCCTTGGCTCTGTTCAGGGCATCGGTGAAATTGTTAGGCCTCCCAGTATTCACCAGCGTAAAAATCTCAGAATTTAGGCCATTTATGAACTGGTCTGCTACGGCCTCATCATGTTCAGCTACGTGGGGAGCAAATCGGAGCAGTGTCGAAAACTTAGCCACATAATCCTCAATGTTCAACTGGCCTTGTTTCAGGTTTGCAAACTCGGCTCCCTTGTCCTTCCTATAAGAAACTGGAAAGAACCGTAGATAGAATTCAGTCTTAAACACATTCCAGGTAAGGGCCGTACCTCTCTGTTCCAATGCCCTTCTAGTCGTGATCCACCAGTGTTTAGCAACGTCATGCAACTGGTGTATTATCAGTTTCACCCTCTTTTCTTCAGTATACTCCAAAGATTCAAACAGTGATTCAATGTCGTCCAACCAACTTTCACATTCCACGGAGTTCTCCGTTCCTTTCAAAGTCGGTGGATGAAATGACTGAAACCTTTTCAGCAATTTCTCCATTGCTGTAGGTGTCACATCCATGGGAGGATTCGAGGTACTCCCCTGTTCTGGCATTCTCCTCGGAGGCATATCTGAATTCAAAAGGATTAGCAATCCCAACAATAATCTTGTTTCAAGCCTCCCTGGATCATCTTACAGCTGATCCATTCCAATAATACACAATACCATATCAATAACAGATAAGTCAGGTAACATGTATTAAAGCAGTAAACATGCTAGCAATCAAAAGCAAGGAAAGAAAATCTCATTCTACCCCGCTCACTAGCTGCTATCTCAATCTCAAGGATCTATCGCTCTGATACCAGATAACAGTTACACTCCATAAATTATATCCAGTATAATCCATAATCCAATCATAATTCAAATCTGTCTGGTATAGATCAATATACCCTAAAAATTCATAACAATTCCATAATCAGTCTATTTCTTAATCTGACTTCGATTTTACGTTGTCTATCATGTCAAGAACCTCATATCTGAATCCTATTCAATTCTGACAATAGCATAAATTCCAAGCATGTCAAAACGTAGCAAAACTTATGTCAAGTTGTAGCCTACGTCGATAGGATTACCGTACCGAAGTCGGATTACGATTTGGACAGACGAATATCGCACGGTGGAATTTTGAAATCACAAAAGCAAAAGTTTCCCCGAGCTTCCGTTTCTTTCTTGTTTCCTTTCTGAAGAATCATATGAATGTATATATATATATATATTGCATGTACTAGCTACGTGTCTCCCGTAGGTTTCATGCACAGCCTCTCGCGCATATGCGCGCATTGTTGCCGCGCATATGCGCGAGACCATGTCTCTGCGCGTGCAACACAACTTCGCCTCGCGCATATGCGCGCACACTATCGGCGCATATGCGCGGGGCCAATAAAAATTTAGGGGGGCTACTGTCCCCTTCACGCATATGCGCGCAATCAATCGCGCATATGCGCGAACCCTTCCGTTCGATGCGCGCATGTGCGCGCATTGTCCGCGCATGTGCGTGTTGTTTCCTTTGCACATACACACACTTTTCACACATTTTTCACACATACGTGTATTTCGTGTCCCGATTAATCCTTTCATAATCATATCAAATTATAATTCAATAATTACCGATTACTGGGATAAATTTTCCGGGCATTACATTTCTCCCCCCCTAAGATACGATTTCGTCCTCGAAATCATAGGCAATCAAATCATATCATTAAGAAGAAATGTAATTACAATCGAGTACGTATTTACATCAGTGAAACAATGCTGGGAATTCCTGTCTCATGTCAGATTCAGTCTCCCACGTGGCTTCTTCAACACCATGACGAGTCCATTGAACTTTCACCAATGGAATCATTTTCGTTCTGAGCTGTTTTTCTTTACGATCAATAATCCTGATCGGTTTCTCGACATAACTCAATGTCTCATCCAGCTCGGTCTCATCTGGTTGAATCACGTGTGAATCATCAGGGAGATATTTCCGCAGCATTGATACATGAAAGACATCATGTATTCCAGATAATGAAGGCGGTAATGCAAGTCGATAGGCACGATCTCCTATCTTTTCAAGAATCTCATATGGACCTACATATCTTGGAGACAATTTCCCTTTCTTGCCAAATCTGACAACACCTCTGAAAGGAGAAATCTTCAGGAATACTCGGTCTCCAGCCTCAAATACCAACGGTCGTCGTCTGAGGTTGGCATATTTGGCTTGTCTGTCCTGAGCTGCCTTCATTTTCTTCTGAATTAGCTTCACTTTCTCAGTCATATCTCTGATCATATCCGGTCCAGTCTCAGGAACTTCAGAGATATCATCCCAATATAATGGGGATCTGCATTTCTTTCCGTACAACGCTTCAAATGGTGCCATCTCAATACTCGTTTGATAGCTGTTGTTGTACGAAAACTCACAAAGTGGCAATGCATCTTGCCAATTAGTGCTAAAATCAAGCACTACCGCTCTCATCATATCTTCCAGGGTCTGGATAGTCCGCTCCGACTGTCCATCAGTTTGTGGATGATATGCGTTACTCAAATGTAATTTCGTACCAAGATCTTGTTGCAAACTCTGCCAGAAGTGCGAAGTGTATCGAGGATCACGGTCTGAAACAATCGACTTCGGCACTCCATGCAATCTAATCACTTCTCGGACATAGATATCGGCCATCTGATCATATCTATATGTCATCTTGTATGGAATAAAACATGCTGATTTGGTCAATCGATCAATCACGACCCAAATCGCATCACAACCTCAGGAGGATCTCGGCAACTGTGTCACAAAATCCATGGAAATGTGATCCCATTTCCATTCAGGAATGGACAAACTCTGTAACAATCCTCCTGGTTTCTTTCTTTCAGCCTTCACCTGTTGGCAATTCAGACACTTGGCTACAAATTCAGTCACATCAGATTTCATTTGTTTCCACCAATACTGTGTCTTTAAATCATTATATATTTTCCTACCCCCAGGATGAATGCTAAAACGACTGTTGTGCGCTTCTGTCAGTATTCGCTGTCTCACTTCTGAAACATTTGGCACAATGATACGATTATTCACATACAAGACATTGTCACAAACCTAATATTCCGATTGATGTCCAGCTCTGACCATCGCAATCGAATTCTGTACATTATGATCAACTGTCTGAGCGGTTTTAATTTTCAAAAGCAGCTCTGGTTCAGCTCGAACAGCACACAATCTCAGAGGCTGACGATCTGTCTCAAATATTAATCCAGACAAACAGCAGTCTTCAATCAAATTCGATACACCAATCGTCGATAAGGATAGTGCACATACCTTTCGACTCAGTGCATCTGCTGCTGCATTGGACTTTCCTCCAAAGAACGATAGAAACAATTAATCAACGATAGAAACAATCGCGTTCAAGAGAAACAACATTTCCTGCTGCATTGGACTTTCCTCCAAATGAAATCTGATGTGACTGAATTTGTAGCCAAGTGTCTGAATTGCCAACAGGTGAAGGCTGAAAGAAAGAAACCAGGAGGATTGTTACAGAGTTTGTCCATTCCTGAATGGAAATGGGATCACATTTCCATGGATTTTGTGACACAGTTGCCGAGATCCTCCCGAGGTTGTGATGCGATTTGGGTCGTGATTGATCGATTGACCAAATCAGCATGTTTTATTCCATACAAGATGACATATAGATATGATCAGATGGCCAATATCTATGTCCGAGAAGTGATTAGATTGCATGGAGTGCCGAAGTCGATTGTTTCAGACCGTGATCCTCGATTCACTTCGCATTTCTGGCAGAGTTTGCAACAAGCTCTTGGTACGAAATTACATTTGAGTAACGCATATCATCCACAAACTGATGGACAGTCGGAGCGGACTATCCAGACCCTGGAAGATATGATGAGAGCGGTAGTGCTTGATTTTAGCACTAATTGGCAAGATGCATTGCCACTTTGTGAGTTTTCGTACAACAACAGCTATCAAACAAGTATTGAGATGGCACCATTTGAAGCGTTGTACGGAAAGAAATGCAGATCCCCATTATATTGGGATGATATCTCTGAAGTTCCTGAGACTGGACCGGATATGATCAGAGATATGACTGAGAAAGTGAAGCTAATTCAGAAGAAAATGAAGGCAGCTCAGGACAGACAAGCCAAATATGCCAACCTCAGACGACGATCGTTGGTATTTGAGGCTGGAGACCGAGTATTCCTGAAGATTTCTCCTTTCAGAGGTGTTGTCAGATTTGGCAAGAAAGGGAAATTGTCTCCAAGATATGTAGGTCCATATGAGATTCTTGAAAAGATAGGAGATCATGCCTATCGACTTGCATTACCGCCTTCATTATCTGGAATACATGATGTCTTTCATGTATCAATGCTGCGGAAATATCTCCCTGATGATTCACACGTGATTCAACCAGATGAGACCGAGCTGGATGAGACATTGAGTTATGTCGAGAAACCGATTAGGATTATTGATCGTAAAGAAAAACAGCTCAGAACGAAAATGATTCCATTGGTGAAAGTTCAATGGACTCGTCATGGTGTTGAAGAAGCCACGTGGATGACTGAATCTGACATGAGACAGGAATTCCCAGCATTGTTTCACTGATGTAAATACGTACTCGATTGTAATTACATTCCTTCTTAATGATATGATTTGATTGCCTATGATTTCGAGGACGAAATCGTATCTTAGGGGGGGAGAAATGTAAAGCCCGGAAAATTTATCCCAGTAATCGGTAATTATTGAATTATAATTTGATATGATTATGAAAGGATTAATCGGGACACGAAATACACGTATGAGTGAAAAATGTGTGAAAAGTGTGTGTATGTGCAAAGGAAACAGCACGCACTTGCGCGGACAATGCGCGCACATGCGCGCATCGAACGGAAGGGTTCGCGCATATGCGCGAGTGATTGCGCGCATATGCGTGAAGGGGACAGTAGCCCCCCAAAATTTTGATTGGCCCCGCGCATATGCGCCGATAGTGTGCGCGCATATGCGCGAGGCGAAGTTGTGTTGCACGCGCAGAGACATGGTCTCGCGCATATGCGCGGCAACAATGCGCGCATATGCGCGAGAGGCTGTGTATGAAACCTACGGGAGACACGTAGCTAGTACATGCAATATATATATATACATTCATATGATTCTTCAGAAAGGAAACAAGAAAGAAACGGAAGCTCGGGGAAACTTTTGCTTTTGTGATTTCAAAATTCCACCGTGCAATATTCGTCTGTCCAAATCGTAATCCGACTTCGGTACGGTAATCCTATCGACGTAGGCTACAAATTGACATAAGTTTTGCTACGTTTTGACATGCTTTGAATTTATGCTATTGTCAGAATTGAATAGGATTCAGATATGAGGTTCTTGACATGATAGACATCGTAAAATCGAAGTCAGATTAAGAAATAGACTGATTATGGAATTGTTATGAATTTTTAGGGTATATTGATCTATACCGGACAGATTTGAATTATGATTGGATTATGGATTATACTGGATATAAGTTATGGAGTGTAACTGTTATCTGGTAATGTTGTATTGACGGGATTATTGAGATTGTACAGTTATGCCGTCAATTTTGAATTAAATCCAGATTGATCAGATTATTATGGAATTGACTGATATATTGATATGAGATTATTGATATTGTCAGTACCAGACAGATTGTGAGTACAGGACTTCGACTGAGCCAGAAACCGACGAAAGAAATGTATAAGTCAATGTGGTATTGGGAGATTGATTTGAGTCGGTTTAGACTTGGGTTTCCCTAAATCACATACTTTATTTTATTGCATGGATATTTGCATTACATTGATTAATGTACTTGTTCTCTTGAATTTTGATGACAGGTATTAGACGAGTTATCTTGTGACAGAAGTGCCGGATAGTGGTGGTATCGCCACGGCACATTGCACGATGTCTCAAGATAGGATATTAGCGATAGAGCTACAGTCCATGACGGATAGGTCAGGACTCCAAATGTTTGGTTATATCGAGTAATAGGAATTGAGATTCTTCTATTACGGAATTCGATATAGGAACACCGGATATGGTTATATCGAATAATAGGAACGGAGTTCCTTCTATTACGGAATTCGATATAGGAACACCACATTTGGAAACCGGGATCCCTAGACTAGGATTGAGTCTAGTCTGAATTATGATGGATGTCGACAGTTTGATTTGATATTGTTTATGTTTCAGATTTTGATACATATTCATGTTACCTGATTACATGCTTTATATTGTTTATATGATTGCATGTTTCATTGATTTATACTGGGGATTATATTCTCACCGGTATATCCGGCTGTTGTCTTGTCTTTATGTGTACTTGACAACAGGTGGGACAGGTCCAAGGTCGAGGAGATGAAGAGCTAGATCGTGATTAGAGTGGTGGCACCGGACTTGGACTAGATGTAGGGTTAAACACTTGACTTTAGTTTTAAACCCTAGTTTGAATAAACGTTGAAATACAAGATTTGTATTTTATATACTGATATGTATATATGTTGTATGTCACTACGTTCCGCATTTTAAAAAAAAATTTAGACCCTGTTTTATTATTGATTAATTAGTCCCAATGATGATTAAGAACTTGATTAGCGTCCGGATCCCCACAACAGGTGGTATCAGAGCGATAGATCCTTGAGATTGAGATAGCAGCTAGTGAGCGGGGTAGAATGAGATTTTCTTTCCTTGCTTTTGATTGCTAGCATGTTTACTGCTTTAATACATGTTACCTGACTTATCTGTTATTGATATGGTATTGTGTATTATTGGAATGGATCAGCTCTAAGATGATCCAGGGAGACTTGAAACAAGATTATTGTTGGGATTGCTAATCCTTTTGAATTCAGATATGCCTCCGAGGAGAATGACAGAACAGGGGAGTACCTCGAATCCTCCCATGGATGTGACACCTACAGCAATGGAGAAATTGCTGAAAAGGTTTCAGTCATTTCATCCACCGACTTTGAAAGGAACGGAGAACTCCGTGGAATGTGAAAGTTGGTTGGACGACATTGAATCACTGTTTGAATCTTTGGAGTATACTGAAGAAAAGAGGGTGAAACTGATAATACACCAGTTGCATGACGTTGCTAAACACTGGTGGATCATGACTAGAAGAGCATTGGAACAGAGAGGTACGGCCGTTACCTGGAATGTGTTTAAGACTGAATTCTATCTACGGTTCTTTCCAGTTTCTTATAGGAAGGACAAGGGAGCCGAGTTTGCAAACCTGAAACAAGGCCAGTTGAACATTGAGGATTATGTGGCTAAGTTTTCGACACTGCTCCGATTTGCTCCCCACGTAGCTGAACATGATGAGGCCGTAGCAGACCAGTTCATAAATGGCTTAAATCCTGAGATTTTTACGCTGGTGAATACTGGGAGGCCTAACAATTTCACCGATTCCCTGAACAGAGCCAAGGGAGCCGAGGCAGGCCTGATGAGGCTGAAAGAGGCTTCATTTGTGGTTCCAGTATCGGGACAACCACCACCTCCTAGATTTGAAGGTGGCAGCAGTGGTAGCGGAAAGAAGGATTTCTTGAAGGCTAGAGGGAAGCAATTCAAGAAATCAGGGACTACTTCTTCCAGTTCGAGTGGCTCTAGACAGACCGGTCAGAGCCAGAGCTATGCAGGACCGTACTGTGGTACTTGTGGAGGGAGGCATTCCACAGATCAGTGCCGAGGAGTAGTTGGCAGCTGTCGTATCTGTAGACAGCAGGGACACTTTGCCCGAGTGTGTCCACAGCGAGTTGCCCAGGGATCGCAGGCAGCTGAGTCATCTGGATCAGTGGCTCAGGCAGGTAGATGACCATCTGCCGTTCATACTTTTCAGCCAGTACCGTCTACTCTGTCACAGCAGAGGCCAGGAGGGGGCCAGACCGCGAGCCAGCCTCCTAGACAGCAGGCCCGATTGTTTGCTTTGACTGAGGAGCAAGCTCAGGATGCACCTGATGATGTAGTTGCAGGTAACTGTTTTGTTTCTGGTTATCATGCATATGTACTGATTGATACTGGTGCATCACATACTTTTATGTCTGAGCGATTTGCTTTAATGCATTCATTGCCTGTTGAGTCCTTAGCTACTGTAGTATCTGTCACGTCTCCGTTAGGAACAGGTTTGATATCGGTGAAATCTGTGAAATCGTGTATACTGCAGTACGACGGGCATACGATTGATTTAGACTGTATTGTTCTTGGTTTATCTGATTTTGATTGTATTGTCGGCATCGACATGTTGACCAAGTACCGAGCTACAGTCGATTGTTTCCACAAGATAGTTCGATTCAGACCTGAGATGGCTGAGGAGTGGAAATTTTATGGTAAGGGTTCTAGAGCTAGAATTCCTTTGATATCTGCCATAAATATGACTCGATTATGGCAGAAGGGAGCGGATGGATTCCTGGTATATTCAGTTGACTTACTGAAAACGAGCCCAGCATTGGCGGATTTGCCAGTGGTGTGTGAGTTTGCTGATGTCTTTCCAGACGAGATTCCTGGATTGCCTCCGATTCGAGAGACAAACTTCAGCATTGAGTTAATGCCAGGAACAGTTCCGATTTCAAGAGCCCCCTACAGAATGGCACCGATCGAGTTGAAAGAGTTGAAAGAACAATTGGAGGATTTACTAGCCAAGGGATATATCAGACCGAGTGTATCTCCTTCGGGTGCTCCAGTATTGTTCGTAAGAAAGAAGGATGGGTCGATGAGACTTTGTATCGACTACCGGCAACTGAACAAGGCAACGGTAAAGAATAAATATCCATTGCCTCGTATTGATGATCTGTTTGATCAGTTGCAGGGTTCATCTGTGTATTCCAAGATCGACTTGAGATCTGGATACCATCAACTGAGAGTCAGGGATTCTGATATCTCAAAAACAGCATTCAGAACCAGGTATGGACACTATGAATTTATTGTCATGCCATTTGGTTTGACGAATGCACCGGCGGTATTTATGGGATTGATGAACCGCGTCTTTCAGAAATACTTGGATGATTTTGTTATCATATTCATTGATGATATATTGATTTATTCAAAGAATATGATTGAGCATGCTAATCATCTGAGGACTGTGTTGAGAATTTTGAGGGCTGAGAAGCTGTATGCTAAATTGTCGAAATGCGAGTTTTGGCTGAAACATGTGATATTTCTGGGTCATATTATATCCGGAGATGGTATATCAGTTGATCCTAGTAAGGTTGAGGCAGTGATTTCTTGGCCGAGACCTACATCTGTACCCGAGATTCGCAGTTTTATGGGTCTGGCAGGATATTATCGACGATTTATTAAAGATTTCTCGAGTATTGCCAAACCGATTACACAATTAACTCAGAAGAATGTTCCATTCGTGTGGACCGAAGACTGTGAATCCAGTTTTCTGGAATTGAAAAAGAGATTGACCAGTGCGCCTGTGTTGACGATTCCTTCATGTACTGGTGGATTTGTCGTTTATTGTGATGCATCTCACCGAGGATTGGGTTGTGTTTTGATGCAACGAGGGCATGTGATTGCTTATGCCTCAAGACAGCTTAAACCCCATGAAACTCGTTACCCAATTCATGATCTTGAATTGGCAGCCATAGTCTTTGCACTGAAGATATGGCGACATTATCTGTACGGTGAGAAATTCGAAATATATTCTGATCATAAGAGTTTGAAATATTTGTTTTCGCAATCAGAGTTAAATATGAGACAACGGAGATGGCTAGATTTATTGAAAGACTTTGATTGTGAAATTAAATATTATCCAGGAAAGTCCAATGCAGCAGCAGATGCACTGAGTCGCAAGGTGTGTGCACTATCCTTATCGACGATTGGTGTATCGAATTTGATTGAAGACTGCTGTTTGTCTGGATTAATATTTGAGACAGATCGTCAGCCTCTGAGATTGTGTGCTGTTCGAGCTGAACCAGAGCTGCTTTTGAAAATTAAAACCGCTCAGACAGTTGATCATAATGTACAGAATTCGATTGCGATGGTCAGAGCTGGACATCAATCGGAATATTAGGTTTGTGACAATGTCTTGTATGTGAATAATCGTATTGTTGTGCCAAATGTTTCAGAAGTGAGACAGCGAATACTGACAGAAGCGCACAACAGTCGTTTTAGCATTAATCCTGGTGGTAGGAAAATGTATAATGATTTAAAGACACAGTATTGGTGGAAACAAATGAAATCTGATGTGACGTCTGAATTGCCAACAGGTGAAGGCTGAAAGAAAGAAACCAGGAGGATTGTTACAGAGTTTGTCCATTCCTGAATGGAAATGGGATCACATTTCCATGGATTTTGTGACACAGTTGCCGAGATCCTCCCGAGGTTGTGATGCGATTTGGGTCGTGATTGATCGATTGACCAAATCAGCATGTTTTATTCCATACAAGATGACATATAGATATGATCAGATGGCCGATATCTATGTCCGAGAAGTGATTAGATTGCATGGAGTGCCGAAGTCGATTGTTTCAGACCGTGATCCTCGATTCACTTCGCACTTCTGGCAGAGTTTGCAACAAGCTCTTGGTACGAAATTACATTTGAGTAACGCAGATCATCCACAAACTGATGGACAGTCGGAGCGGACTATCCAGATCCTGGAAGATATGATGAGAGCGGTAGTGCTTGATTTTAGCACTAATTGGCAAGATGCATTGCCACTTTGTGAGTTTTCGTACAACAACAGCTATCAAACGAGTATTGAGATGGCACCATTTGAAGCGTTGTACGGAAAGAAATGCAGATCCCCATTATATTGGGATGATATCTCTGAAGTTCCTGAGACTGGACCGGATATGATCAGAGATATGACTGAGAAAGTGAAGCTAATTCAGAAGAAAATGAAGGCAGCTCAGGACAGACAAGCCAAATATGCCAATCTCAGACGACGACCGTTGGTATTTGAGGCTGGAGACCGAGTATTCCTGAAGATTTCTCCTTTCAGAGGTGTTGTCAGATTTGGCAAGAAAGGGAAATTGTCTCCAAGATATGTAGGTCCATATGAGATTCTTGAAAAGATAGGAGATCGTGCCTATCGACTTGCATTACCGCCTTCATTATCTGGAATACATGATGTCTTTCATGTATCAATGCTGCGGAAATATCTCCCTGATGATTCACACGTGATTCAACCAGATGAGACCGAGCTGGATGAGACATTGAGTTATGTCGATAAACCGATCAGGATTATTGATCGTAAAGAAAAACAGCTCAGAACAAAAATGATTCCATTGGTGAAAGTTCAATGGACTCGTCATGGTGTTGAAGAAGCCACGTGGGAGACTGAATCTGACATGAGACAGGAATTCCCAGCATTGTTTCACTGATGTAAATACGTACTCGATTGTAATTACATTCCTTCTTAATTATATGATTTGATTGCCTATGATTTCGAGGACGAAATCGTATCTTAGGGGGGGAGAAATGTAATGCCCGGAAAATTTATCCCAGTAATCGGTAATTATTGAATTATAATTTGATATGATTATGAAAGGATTAATCGGGACACGAAATACACGTATGTGTGAAAAATGTGTGAAAAGTGTGTGTATGTGCAAAGGAAACAACACGCACATGCGCGGACAATGCGCGCATCGAACGGAAGGGTTCGCGCATATGCGCGAGTGATTGCGCGCATATGCGCGAAGGGGACAGTAGCCCCCCTAAATTTTGATTGGCCCCGCGCATATGCGCCGATAGTGTGCGCGCATATGCGCGAGGCGAAGTTGTGTTGCACGCGCAGAGACATGGTCTCGTGCATATGCGCGGCAACAATGCGCGCATATGCGCGAGAGGCTGTGCATGAAACCTACGGGAGACACGTAGATAGTACATGCAATATATATATATACATTCATATGATTCTTCAGAAAGGAAACAAGAAAGAAACGGAAGCTCGGGGAAACTTTTGCTTTTGTGATTTCAAAATTCCACCGTGCGATATTCGTCTGTCCAAATCGTAATCCGACTTCGGTACGGTAATCCTATCGACGTAGGCCACAACTTGACATAATTTTTGCTATGTTTTGACATGCTTTGAATTTATGCTATTGTCAGAATTGAATAGGATTCAGATATGAGGTTCTTGACATGATAGACATCGTAAAATCGAAGTCAGATTAAGAAATAGACTGATTATGGAATTGTTATGAATTTTTAGGGTATATTGATCTATACCGGACAGATTTGAATTATGATTGGATTATGGATTATACTGGATATAATTTATGGAGTGTAACTGTTATCTGGTAATGTTGTATTGACGGGAATATTGAGATTGTACAGTTATGCCGTCAATTTTGAATTAAATCCAGATTGATCAGATTATTATGGAATTGACTGATATATTGATATGAGATTATTGATATTGTCAGTACCAGACAGATTGTGAGTACAAGACTTCGACTGAGCCAGAAACCGACGAAAGAAATGTATAAGTCAATGTGGTATTGGGAGATGGACTTGAGTCGGTTTAGACTTGGGTTTCCCTAAATCACATACTTTATTTTATTGCATGGATATTTGCATTACATTGATTAATGTACTTGTTCTCTTGAATTTAGATGACAGGTATTAGACGAGTTATCTTGTGACAGAAGTGCCGGATAGTGGTGGTATCGCCACGGCACATTGCACGATGTCTCAAGATAGGATATTAGCGATAGAGCTACAGTCCATGACGGATAGGTCAGGACTCCAAATGTTTGGTT
Source organism: Primulina eburnea (assembly GCF_022965805.1). Taxonomy (NCBI): domain Eukaryota; kingdom Viridiplantae; phylum Streptophyta; class Magnoliopsida; order Lamiales; family Gesneriaceae; genus Primulina; species Primulina eburnea. Next base: position 21,151,250 of record NC_133118.1, read on the forward strand.
ATATCGAGTAATAGGAATTGGGATTCTTCTATTACGGAATTCGATATAGGAACACCGGATATGGTTATATCGAGTAATAGGAACGGAGTTCCTTCTATTACGGAATTCGATATAGGAACACCACATTTGGAAACCGGGATCCCTAGACTAGGATTGAGTCTAGTCTGAATTATGATGGATGTCGACAGTTTGATTTGATATTGTTTATGTTTCAGATTTTGATACATATTCATGTTACCTGATTACATGCTTTATATTGTTTATATGATTGCATGTTTCATTGATTTATACTGGGGATTATATTCTCACCGGTATATCCGGCTGTTGTCTTGTTTGTATGTGTACTTGACAACAGGTGGGACAGGTCCAGGGTCGAGGAGATGAAGAGCTAGATCGTGATTAGAGTGGTGGCACCGGACTTGGACTAGATGTAGGGTTAAACACTTGACTTTAGTTTAAACCCTAGTTTGAATAAATGTTGAAATACAAGATTTGTATTTTATATACTGATATGTATATATGTTGTATGTCACTACGTTCCGCATTTTAAAAAAAAATTTAGACCCTGTTTTATTATTGATTAATTAGTCCCAATGATGATTAAGAACTTGATTAGCGTCCGGGTCCCCACAGGAACTAAATTATTATTCAGTACATCATTCCATCCTCAAACCGATGGTCAGTCTGAAAAAGTGATTCAAATTTTTGAGGATCTACTTCGAGCTTGTGTCATTGATTTTCAAGGAAGTTGGGAGCCGAAGTTGCCACTAGTGGAGTTTACCTATAATAATGCTATCAATCATCGATAGGATGGCTCCGTATGAGACGCTATATGGGAGGAATTTTATATCACCCACACATTGGGACGAGGTTGGTGAAATAGGAGAATTTGGTCCAGAACTGATCAAGCAAACAACAGAGCTAGTAGTCAAAATTCGAGATAGAATGAAGACTGCACAAAGACGAAAGAAAAGCTATGCTGAAAAGCGATGAAGAGAGCTAGAGTTTGTAGTAGGCGACCACGTTTTTGTGAAAATAGCACCTATTGAGGGTGTTATGAGATTAGGCAAAAAGGGCAGACTTAGTCCAAGATTCATAGGGCCATTTGAGAATTTGGAGATGATTGAGACAGTAGCCTATAGAGTGTCATTGCTACCGATGCTATCCGGCATAAACAATGTGTTCCACATATTATGCTGCGAAAGTACATGTCGAACCCTTCACATGTACTAAATCATGAACCTCTTCAATTGACTCTGTAACGTACCGTACTTTTAAATATACATAAAATTTGCGAAAAATAAATTTTTTCTTAAATAAATAATCATATTTCAAAAGGCAATACAATTAAAATGTTTGAAAAAATAATTGGAATGTAAACGAGCTTGCGAAATTACTTGTTTTAAACAACATGAAATAATTCCCTTAAATCAGAGTAGATGAAATAACGCGTATAAAAAATCCTTGAAAACTAAGCGGTCCTCGGGTTAGGCCTCTGCACCGTCCGAGCCAACTCACTGGTCTCCACCTCTCGTCTCCTCACAATCTTCTTCACCTACATCGATCAAGTCTAGTGAGTCTAATGACTTAATATGTATAAACTGAGCATAACGAATAATACGTAATAAAATCCACATGCATTAAAAGTAATGCATACATAAATTAACTTTGAACATACTTGAATAACATAGACGTGCCATCATTTCATAAACATTTTCATAAACGTACCTACATCATACATACTTAAACAATCATCATCATCATCATCATCATCATTTTACGTAGAGATATGTTTCAAAGAAAGTGACCCATAACATAGTGCGCTTGATCAGACTAAACCACAGTACTGGGCTTGCAGAGATGTCCACTACCACATACATAAGATCCCAGGTTATACTTTACCGGGTGGATTGGTCCTTGGTCATACTTTACCGCTTTCCAATCCTAATCAAAACTTGGTCATAATTTACCGGGGTGGAGAGGTCCCCAGACACGTTCTCCGGTTTCCAAACCCGTTCATAGTTTGTCACAAGACATTTAGTATACCTCAAACAAACTTAAAAACACCGAGGGCTTTGTTGGAACGCTCTGACATGCTGCCCTAACCATAGTAGCAAATATTCAGGAAATCCCAACGAAGCCTGCAACCAAAACTTGAGAAAACGTGAAGAAAATGCACAAATTTTCACGGCATGAGCGTGTATAAGATAAATATCATATCTCTCTCATTTCTTATCAGAAAATTACAAATTTTCTATCGAATCTAAGATAACACAGAATAATACAAATCATATGTTAAAAAAATTTCCAGAAAACCAACTTATAAGTCGCATAATTCAAAATAACAGAAGGTGACGGGTGATGTGACACAGAAATTTTACAGCTTGTGTGATTTTACGATAAAAATCATATGTCCCTCGTTTCTTATCAGAAAATTACCAATTTTCTATAAAATCGAAGATAACACAAAGTACTACAAATATGTTGAAACCATTTCCTGAAAACAAACATATAAATCCCACAATTCAAAATAACAGAGGGTGGCAGGTTTTGTAATGCCCGAGATTTTTATCTGTTAATCTCTGATTATGGATTTGTTAATTGATATGATTATGAAGGGCCATTCGAGACCAGATTCGACAAAGCATATGAATTATGCAATTTTTTGACAGAACTATTGGCGCCCGAGCGGTATAAAAGGGCCGCCCGAGCGCCAATGCATCACAAGATTGGATTTTGGAGAGAAATTTTTGCGCCCGAGCGGTAGTTTTTGACCACCCGAGCGCCAGTGAGTAACAAGCCGAGTACTTGGACAGAAGTTTTGGTGCCCGAGCGGTAGTTTGTGACCGCTTGAGCGCCGCCTGAAATACACAAAGAACAAGACACGTATCTTAAGCATGCAAGTTGAGATATATATATATTATTTTTCTTTCATAAGTCAAAATTCATCAGAAAGAAGCAAGAAAAGCTTTGAAGAAATCCTTACGCCTTTTATCGTGTAGATTTGTGATTTGCGAAAGATCCGTCTGTCTGATTTTCAATCCGACTTCAGTACTGTATTTCTAGATGCGAGAGCTTCAACTGGACGTAATTTTCTTATGTTTTTGTTATGATTTGAAATTATGGTTTTGCCAGAATCGGATATGATTCATATTTGGTGTTCTTGATATAGTAGACATCGTATAATTGAAACCGGATTGAAGAACGGATACCATATGAAATTGTTATGATTTTCAGAATGGATTTGACTAAGATTTGATATCAGATTGTATTGTTATCGATTATGAGTTAAGATTGATATCGGTTGATATTTGTATTGCGGGGTATATTGAGATTGTGCAGTTATGCCGCTGAAACAGAATTTGATTTAGCTCTGATTATATCCAATATTGATTTGAGCGGTGTATTGATATTATACTCCTCAATATTATCATTGTCAAATTGAGTATTGACAGGCTTTGAATCCGAGACTTCGACAGAGTCAAATTTACATAAAGAAAGGTATGAATCAATGTTGATTCGGGATTGCACAATTAGAGTTGAATTTGACTTGAGTTTTCCCTAAATCACATACTTTATTTTATTGCATTGATAACTGCAATTTATGAGATTGATATGTTTGGTCTATTGATTTGTAGGCAAAACATGGATTGAGTCATAGGCTGATTTGCCTAGTCTTTGGCTGATTTGCCAAGTCTTCGGCTGAGTCGCCAAGACACTGGACATTTGGTTTATGTTGATGTTGCTTAGGAATTGATTCATTCCTATCGCCGAGATTTGATATATGGTTCAATGTCCAGAAACCGGGATCCCTAGATTATAGATGAGTCTAGTCTTAGATGACGAGTCACGAGTTGATTTACAGTGTTATATCATTTCATGTTTTCATATTTTTATATGTTAGTGATATTTGTGTTTCATGCTTTATATTTGTTTATATGATTGCATGTATACATTATTTATACTGGGATGTATTTCTCTCGGGGGTTATCCAGCTGTTGTTGTCTCTGTATGTGTGCATAACAACAGGTGGGAGAGGATCAGGAACAAGTGAGGATGAGAGATTAAGGATTAGCGTGGAGATCCAGACTTAGAAGTAGATTTGATCTTCAACACTTGATTTAGTTGTTGACCACTAGATAAGATGAATGTATTTGTACAAGACTTTTACTTTAAGGTTGATATGCATATCTGACTGATTACATTACGTTTCCGCACTTGTATTTTAAAAAAAAAAAATTTATGTCCCACATTAGTTAATTGTTACATTTGATATTAATAACGATTAAAAAATGAATTAGGTTTGGGTCCCCACAGTAGGTGGTATCAGAGAAGTAGGTTCCTTGGACTGAGATAGGAGGTAGTGAGCAGGGTAGAATGAGTTTTCTTTCCTTACTTTTGATTGCTAGCATGGTTATCGCTTTGAAATGCATGTTTACCTGATTATCTGATTTGATTTGGTAATGTGTATTATTGAGAATGGATCAGAACCAATTCTTGATCAGCAGTAAGATGATCAGAGGAGGACAGAAACATGTTTGTTGTATTGGGTTACTAATCCTTTTGATAATAAGATATGCCTCCTCGAAGATTCCTGGAACAGGGTAGTACCTCTGCGAATCCGATGGATGTAACAGCGACACCAATGGAAACGTTACTGAAGAGATTTCAGTCATTCAAACCGCCAACCCTAAAAGGAACTGAGACTTCAGTTGAATGTGGGTGTTGGATAGATGACATTGAGATTCTGTTTGATTCCTTGGATTACAGTGATGAGCGTCGAGTCAGACTGATAGGGCACCGGTTGCATGAAGTTGCAAAGAACTGGTGGATTACAACAAAGAGAGCGTTGGAACATCGAGGTACGAATATCACTTGGAATGTATTTAAGACTGAGTTTTATCAGAGATTTTTCCCAGTGTCGCACAGGAAATACAAGGGGGTTGAGTTTGATAATTTGAGACAGGGCCAGTTGAATATTGAAGAGTATGTGGCCAAGTTCTCTACCTTGTTGAGATTTGCTCCACACGTGGCTGAGAATGATGAAGACGTTGTTGATCAGTTCATCAATGGATTGAATCCTGAAATTTTACATTGGTGAACAGAGGAGACCGAATAACTTTGCCGATGCACTGAATAGAGCAAAGGGAGCTGAAGCGGGCCTGATGAGGCAGAAAGGAGTTGTGTATGTCGCTCCAGCACCGAGACCACAGCAGCCATCTACTACTCAATTCCATCAACCACCTCCCAGATTTGAGAGTTGTAGTAGTAGTAGTGGGAAGAAAGATCAGTTGAAAACTAGAGGAAAGCAGTTTAAGAAGTCTGGCAGCAGTTCTTCTAGCTCCAGTGAGCCCAAACAGAGTTATAACAAAGCTTACTGCAGAACTTGCGGAGGGAGACATCCCACAGAGCAATGCCAAGGAGTGTTTGGTAGTTGCCACATCTGCATACAGCAGGGAAATTTTGCCAGAGTATGCCCACAGCGGGGTTCCCAAAGATCCCAGGGAGCCGAATCTTCTGTATCAGCAGCATAGACTGATAGACGATCAGCTGTTGTTTACTCATTCCAGCCAGCACCAGCTCACTCACAGCAGGCCAGGAGGAAGCCAGACAGCTAGTCAGCCTCCTAAACAGCAAGCCAGAGTATTTGCTTTGACAGAGGAGCAGGCTCGGGAAGCACCAGATTATGTTGTTGCAGGTAACTGTTCTTTATGTGGTTACTCTGCTTATGTATTGATAGATTAGGGTGCTTCTCATACCTTTATATCTGAACGATTTGCATTGAGTCATGCATTGCCTGTTGAGTCATTATCTACTGTAGTTTCTGTCTCTTCTCCTTTGGGGACATGATTGATATCAGTGATTTCTGTGAAACATTGTATGCTACAGTATGACGAGCATGAGATTGAGTTAGATTGTATTGTTCTTGGTATGTTTGATTTTGACTGTATTATCGGTATCGATATGTTGACCAAGTACATTGCTACCGTTGATTGTTTCCATAAGATTGTGAGATTAAGACCTGAGATGGCTGAAGAATTGAAATTTTAGGTAAGGGTTCTAGATCAAGAATTCATTTGATATCTGCATTATCTATGATTCGATTATTACAGAAAGGAGCGGAGGATTCCTGGTCTATTCAGTTGATTTACTGAAATCGAGTCCATCATTGGCTGATTTGCCAGTGGTGTGCGAGTTTTCTGACGTCTTCCCAGATGAGATTCCGGGATTGCCTCCGATTCTAGAGATAGACTTCAGCATTGAATTGGTACCCGGTAGAGTTCCTATTTCTAGAGCTCCGTACAGAATGGCACCAATTCAATTGAAAGAGTTGAAAGAACAATTGGAAGATTTACTTGCCAAGGGTTACATCAGACCGAGTGTTTCTCCTTGGGGTGCTCCAGTACTATTTGTGAGAAAGAAAGACGGTTCAATGAGACTTTGCATCGACTATCGGCAACTGAACAAAGCTACGGTAAAGAACAAATATCCTTTGCCTCGTATTGATGATTTATTTGATCAGTTGCAAGGTTCTTCTGTATATTCCAAAATCGATCTGAGATCTGGATATCATCAGCTAAGATTTAGAGTTTCTAATATCTCGAAGACAGCGTTCAGAACCAGGTATGGACATTATGAGTTTATTGTCATGCCGTTTTGTTTAACAAATGCTCCAGATGTGTTTATGGGTCTGATGAATCGTGTATTTCAGAGGTATCTCGATGATTTCGTGATTATTTTTATTGATGATATTTTGATATATTCAAAGAATATGATTGATCATGCTGAGCATTTGAGAATTGTGTTGCGAATTTTGAGGGCTGAGAAACTGTATGCCAAACTGTCGAAATGTGAATTCTGGTTGAGACATGTTGTATTTCTGTGGGGACCCGGACGCTAATCATGTTCTTAATTATCTTTGGGACTAATTAATCAATTATAATAAACAGGGTTTAATTTTTTTTTAAATAATGCGAAACATAGTGATATAAAAACATATATATACATCTCAGTATATAAAAGTACAAATCCTGTATCTCATATATTTATTCAACTAAGGTTTAACAGCTAATATCAAGTGTCCAACCCTATCTCTAATCCAAGTCCGGAATCTCCACTCTAATCACGATCTTTCTTCATCTCCTCGACCCTGAACCTGTCCCACCTGTTGTCATGTACACATACAGACAAGACAACAGCCGGATAACTCCGGTGAGAATATAATGCCAGTATAAATCAACGAAACATGCAATCATATGATAAACATAAAAGCATGGGCAGATAACAGCAATATATATCAAAAGCTGAAACATAATCAATATCAAACTGTCGACAAAGCTCGTGACTCCATGACTCAGACTAGACTCAATCCTAGCCTAGGGATCCCGGTTTCCAGATGTTGGTATGCCTATACCGACCAACAGTAATAGAAAAGACTCCAGTTCTATCCACGTCGATATAGTATCGATCACCAGTAATAGAAGAAGCTCTGATTCTATCCACATCGGTATAGTATCGTTCAACGGTAATAGAATAAACTCCGATTCTATCCACATCGATATGACATCGATCATCAGTAATAGAAGAAGTTATAATTCTATCCACATCGATACGGTACCGATCACCAGTAATAGAAAAAGCTCTAATTCTATCCACATCGATAGCCAATCATCCGGTGACAGACTTTGGCACTATCGCCAATACACTATCTTATGACATCGTGCAATGTGCCCGTGGCGATCCCACCACTATCAGGCACTTCTGTCATAAGATTACTCTTCTAATACCTGCTATCTATAAATCAAGAGAACAAGTACATCAATCCAATCAATGCAATATCAATGCAATAAAGTAAAGTATGTGATTTAGGGAAACTCAAGTCTAAACCGACTTAAGTCGATCTCCGAATATCACATTGACTTATACCTTTCATTTGTAGTCACGGTCTGAAGCAATCTCAGTTCTGAACTCAAGACTGTCTTTGTAAATCTGAAAGGACATATCGGGAATACTAATATCAATATTTAATTCTCAAATCAATACTGAATCTGGTTAATCTGGATTTGATTCAAAATCAACGGTATAACGGTACAATCTCAATATCCCCGTCAATACAATATCAACAGATATCAATTACAAATCATAACCCATATCCGATATAGTCTGTAATCAATCCATAATTCAAATCTGTTCAATTTCAATCGATATAATCAGAAATTCATAATAATTTCATAATCAATATGTTCTTCGATCTGACTTCGATTCTACGATGTCTAGTATTCCCAGAGCACATAATAATGGTCAAATAATAATTTCTCCAATATCATAATTTCAAATGATAACAGAACTCAATAAAACTTACGTCCTGTTGTAGATGTCAACGAGAGGATCTCAGAACTGTGTTCGGATTAAAAATCAAATCGCCGATACTTGAAAAATCAAATTTCTAGGCTTGGAGGACACATGAGAATTTCTCTGGCAGAAGTCTCGTTCTTGCTAAGGATTCTGAATGGGGAAATGAGATTATATATATCAATGCATGACAAGTGTCCCACTCAAGTCATAATTGCAATTTAGCCCCTGAAGTCTTCACTATTTGCAATTCAGTCCTCAAAACTCTTTTTAATTCCATTTCAATCCTAATTAATCACAAAATTTGTGGAATTTAATTAATCATTCCAAAATTAGTAAATTAAATAATCTCGGATTAAAATGATATAATCTCGGGCCTTACAATTCTCCCCCTCTGAGACATGATTTCGTCCTCGAAATCTCAAGTAATCATATCACAGGTAATCAAATCAGAAATAATAGAAACTAAATAGTAAACTCACATCAGTGGAATAAATCTGGGAATTCATGTCTCATATCTGATTCAGTCTCCCAAGTGGCTTCTTCAACGTCATGACGAGTCCATTGTACTTTCACCAATGGAATCATCTTCGTTCTGAGTTATTTTTCTTTACGATCGATAATTCGGATCGGTTTTTCGACATAACTCAGAGATTCATCAAGTTCAGCTTCATCTGGTTGAACAACATGTGAATCATCAGGGAGATACTCCCGCAGAATCGATACATGAAAGACATCATGTATTCCAGATAATGAAGGCGTCAATGCTAATCGATAGGCACGATCTCCAATCTTTTCAAGAATCTCATAAGGACCAACATATCGTGGAGACAACTTCCCTTTCTTCCCAAATCGGACAATACCCTTGAAAGGAGAAATTTTCAGGAACACTCGGTCTCCTGCTTCAAATACCAACGGTCATCGTCGAAGGTTGGCATATTTTGCTTGTCTATCCTGGGCTGCCTTCATTTTCTTTTGAATCAATTGCACTTTTTCCGTCATATCTCTGATCATATCAGGTCCTGTCTCCGGAACTTCAGAGATATCATCCCAATATAATGGGGATCTGCATTTCTTTCCGTACAACGCTTCGAATGGTGCCATCTCAATACTCGTTTGATAGCTATTGTTGTACGAAAACTCGCAAAGTGGCAATGCATCTTGCCAATTAGTGCTAAAATCAAGCACTACAGCTCTCAGCATATCTTCCAATGTCTGAATAGTCCTCTCTGACTGTCCGTCTATCTGTGGATGATATGCGGTACTCAGATGTAACTTCGTACCGAGAGCCTGCTGTAAACTCTGCTAGAAGTGCGAAGTGAATCGAGGATCACAGTCTTAAACAATCGACTTCGGCACTCCGTGCAGTCTAACAACTTCCTTGAAATAGATATCTGCCATTTGATCATATCGGTACGTCATTTTGTATGGAATAAAACATGCAGATTTGGTCAATCGATCAATCACGACCCAAATCGCATCACAACCTCGGAAGGATCTCGATAACTGCGTCACAAAATCCATGGAAATGTGATCCCATTTCCATTCAGGAATGGACAAACTCTGTAGCAGTCCTCCAGGTTTCTTCCTTTCAGCTTTCACCTGTTGGCAATTTAAACACTTGGCTACAAATCCAGTAACGTCATATTTCATTTGCTTCCACCAATATTGTGTCTTTAAATCATTATACATTTTCCTGCCACCAGGATGAATGCTAAAACGACTTTTGTGCGCTTCTGTCAGTATTCGCTGTCTTAATTCCGACACATTCGGCACAACAAGACGATTATTTACATACAAAATACCATTTTGAACCTGATATTCCGATTGATGACCAGCTCTGACCATTGCAATCGAATTCTGTACGTTCTGATCAACTTTTTGTGCCTCTTTGATTCTCAATATGAATTCTGGTTCAGCTCGAATTGCATATAATCTCAGAGGCTGACAATCTGTTTCAAAAGCTAATCCAGACATACATCAGTTTTCTATTAAATTCGAGACACCTATCGTCGATAAGGATAAAGAACATACCTTTCGACTCAGTGCATCAGCTGCTGCATTGGACTTTCCTGGATGGTATTTGATTTCACAATCAAAATCCTTTAGTAAATCAAGCCATCTCCTCTGTCTCATATTCAACTCGGATTCTGAAAACAAATACTTCAAGCTCTTATGATCAGAATATATCTCAAATTTTTCACCGTAGAGATAATGTCGTCATATATTTAAAGCAAAGACAATAGCTGCCAATTCAAGATCATGAATTGGGTAACGAGTTTCATGTGGTTTTAGCTGTCTCGAGGCATATGCAATGACATGCCCTCGCTGCATCAGTATACACCCCAATCCTCGATGAGATGCATCACAATAAACCACAAAGTCACTAGTACCTGAAGGAATCGTCAACACAGGCGCACTGGTTAATCTCTTCTTCAATTCGAGAAAACTGGTCTCACATTCCTCAGACCAAACAAACGGAGCATTTTTCTGAGTCAACTGTGTAATCGGTTTGGCAATACTCGAGAAATCTTTAATAAATCGACGATAATATCCTGCCAAACCCATAAAACTGCGTATCTCTGGTACAGATGTCGGTCTCGGCCACGAAATCACTGACTCAACCTTACTGAGATCAACTGATATCCCGTCTCCGGATATAATATGACCCAGAGATACCACCTGTTTCAACCAGAACTCACATTTCGACAGTTTAGCATATAATATCTCCGCCCTCAAAATTCTCAACACAGTTCTTAAATGCTCAGCATGCTCCATCATATTCTTTGAATAAATCAATATATCATCAATAAAAATAATCACAAAATCATCGAGATATTTCTGAAAGACACGATTCATTAATCCCATAAATACCGTTGGTGCATTCGTCAAACCAAATGGCATGAAAATAAATTCATAGTGTCCATACCTGGTCCTGAATGTTGTCTTTGAGATATCAGAATCCCTGACTCTCAGTTGATGTTATCCAGATCTCAAATCGATCTTGGAATACACCTAAGAACCTTGCAACTGATCAAATAAATCATCAATACGAGGCAATGGATATTTATTCTTTACCGTTGCCTTGTTTAGTTGCCGGTAGTCGATACAAAGTCTCATCAACCCATTCTTCTTCCTCACGAACAGTACTGGAGCACCCCAAGGAGATACACTCGGTCTGATATACCCCTTGGCCAGTAAATCCTCCAACTGTTCTTTCAACTCTTTCAACTCAATCGGTGTCATCCTATACGGAGCTCTCGAAATCGGAACTGTTCCTGGCATCAATTCAATGCTGAAGTCTATCTCTCGAATCGGAGGCAATCCAGGAATCTCATCTGGAAAGACATCAGCAAACTCGCACACCACTGGAAAATCTGCCAATGATGGGATCGATTTCAGTAGATCAACTGAATAAACCAGGAATCCATCCGCTCCATTCTGCAACAATCAAGTCATATTCATAGCAGATATCAAAGGAATTCAGGCACGAGAACCCTTACCATAAAATTTCCACTCCTCAGCCATCTCAGGTCTGAATCGAACAATCTTGTGGAAACAATCGACTGTAGCCCTGTACTTGGTCAACGTATCGATACCGATAATACAATCAAAATCAGATATCCCAAGCACAATACAGTCCAACTCAATCTCATGCCCATCATACTGCAGTATACTAGATTTAACAGATTTCAGTGACATCAAACATGTCCCTAACGGATAAGAAACAGACACTACTGCAGACAATGACTCAACAGGCAAAGAATGCATCAAAGCAAATCGCTCAGATATAAATGTATGGGATGCACCAGTATCAATCAATACATATGCAGGATAACCAGAAATAAAACAGTTACCTGCCACGACATCATCAGGTGCATCATGTGCCTGCTCCTCAGTCAAAGAAAATAGTCGGGCCAGCTGTCTAGGAGGTTGGCTCGCTGTCTGGCTCCCTCCTGGCCTCTGCTGTGACTGAGTAGACGGTGCCGATGAAAGGAATGAACCGCAGAAGGTCGTCTTCCTGTCTGAGCCACTGATCCAGATGACTCAGCGGCGTGGGATCCCTGGGCACCACGCTGTGGACACACTCGGGCAAAGTGTCCATGCTGTTTACAAATGCGGCAGTTGCCGAACACTCCTCGGCACTGCTCAGTGGAATGCTTCCCTACACAAGTACTACAGTATGGTCCTGTATAACTCTGGCCCTGACCAGTCTGTCTAGAGCCACTCGAACTGGATGAGCTACTTCCAGCTTTCTTGAATTTCTTCCCCTTAGCTTTCAGGGATTCTTTCTTCCCACTACCACTGCCGCTCTCAAATCGAGGAGCTGGTGGAGGCATCTGTGATCTCGGTGCTGAAGGCACAAACGAAGCCTCTTTTTGTCTCATCAGACCGGCTTCAGCTCCCTTGGCTCGGTTCAAGGCATTAGTAAAGTTGTTTGGCCTTCCGGTATTCACCAAGGTAAAGATTTCAGGATTTAGGCCATTTATGAACTGATCCGCAACGGCCTCATCATGTTCAGCCACATGAGGAGCAAATCGGAGCAGAGTAGAGAACTTGCCCACGTAGTTGACCCTGTCTCAAGTTGGCGAACTCGGCTCCCTTGTCCTTCCTATATGAAACTGGAAAGAACAGTTGATAAAATTCAGTTCTACACACATTCCAGGTATTGGCCGTACCTCGTTGTTCCAATGCTCGTTTCTTCGTGATCCACCAGTTTTTGGCAACGTCATGCAACTGGTGTCCGATCAGTTTCACCCTCTTCTCATCAGTATACTCCAAAGATTCGAACATCATTTCAATATCGTCCAACCAACTCTCACATTCCATGGAATTCTCCGTACCCTTCAAAGTCGGTGGATGGAATGACTGAAACCTTTTCAACAATTTCTCCATGGGAGTAGCTGTCACATCCATGGGAGGATTTGAAGTACTACCCTGTTCAGGTACTCTTCTCGGAGGCATATATGATAATCAAATAGGTTAGTAATTCCAACTACCACATATCAGTTTCAATCTTCCTCGGATCATCTTACAGCTGATCCATTCCAAATAATACACAATACCATATCAAAATCAGATATTCAGGCGAACATGTATTAAAACAGGAATTCATGCTAGCAATCAAAAGCAGGAAAGAAAACACATTCTACCCCGCTCACTAGCTCCTATCTTAGTCTAAAGGATCTATCGCTCTGATACTACCTGTTGTGGGGACCCGGACGCTAATCTTGTTCTTAATCATCATTGGGACTAATTAATCAATTATAATAAACAGGGTCTAATTTTTTTTAAAAAAATAATGCGAAACGTAGTGATATAAAAACATATATATACATCTCAGTATATAAAAGTACAAATCCTGTATCACATACATTTATTCAACTAAGGTTTAACAGCTAATATCAAGTGTCCAACCCTATCTCTAATCCAAGTCCGGAATCTCCACTCTAATCACGATCTCTCTTCATCTCCTCAACCCTGAACCTGTCCCACCTGTTGTCATGTACACATATAGACAGGACAACAGCCGGATAACTCCGGTGAGAATATAATCTCAGTATAAATCAACAAAACATGCAATCATATAATAAAGATAAAAGCATGGGCAGATAACATCAATATATATCAAAAGCTGAAACATAATCAATATCAAACTGTCGACAAAGCTCGTGAATCCACGACTCAGACTAGACTCAATCCTAGCCTAGGGATCCCGGTTTCCAGATGTTGGTATGCCTATACCGACCAACAGTAATAGAAAAGACTCCAGTTCTATCCACGTCGATATAGTATCGATCACCAGTAATAGAAGAAGCTCTGATTCTATCCACATCGGTATAGTATCGTTCAACGGTAATAGAATAAACTCCGATTCTATCCACATCGATATGACATCGATCATCAGTAATAGAAGAAGTTATAATTCTATCCACATCGATACGGTACCGATCACCAGTAATAGAAAAAGCTCTAATTCTATCCACATCGATAGCCAATCATCCGGTGACATACTTTGGCACTATCGCCAATACACTATCTTATGACATCGTGCAATGTGCCCGTGGTGATCCCAACACTATCAGGCACTTCTGTCATAAGATTACTCTTCTAATACCTGCTATCTATAAATCAAGAGAACAAGTACATCAATCCAATCAATGCAATATCAATGCAATAAAGTAAAGTATGTGATTTAGGGAAACTCAAGTTTAAACCGACTTAAGTCGATCTCCCAATATCACATTGACTTATACCTTTCGTTTGTAGTCACGGTCTGAAGCAATCTCAGTTCTGAACTCAAGACTGTCTTTGTAAATCTGAAAGGACATATCGGGAATACTAATATCAATATTTAATTCTCAATTCAATACTGAATCTGGTTAATCTGGATTTGATTCAAAATCAACGGTATAACGGTACAATCTCAATATCCCCGTCAATACAATATCAACAGATATCAATTACAAATCATAACCCATATCCTATATAGTCTGTAATCAATCTATAATTCAAATCTGTTCAATTTCAATCGATATAATCAGAAATTCATAATAATTTCATAATCAATATGTTCTTCGATCTGACTTCGATTCTACGATGTCTAGTATTCCCAGAACACATAATAATGGTCAAATAATAATTTCTCCAATATCATAATTTCAAATGATAACAGAACTCAATAAAACTTACGTCCAGTTGTAGCTGTCGACGAGAGGATCTCAGAAATGTGTTCGGATTAAAAATCAGATCGCTGATACTTGAAAAATAAAATTTCTAGGCTTGGAGGACACGTGAGAATTTCTCTGGCAGAATTCTCATTCTTGTTAAGGATTCTGAATGGGGAAATGAGATTATATATATCAATGCATGACAAATGTCCCACTCAAGTCATAATTGCACTTTAGCCCCTGAAGTCTTCACTATTTGCAATTCAGACCTCAAAACTCTTTTTAATTCCATTTGAATCCTAATTAATCACAAAATTTTTGGTATTTAATTCATCATTCCAAAATTTGTAAATTAAATAAACTCGGATTAAAATGATATAATCTCGGGCCTTACAATTTCTGGGTCATATCATATCCGGAGATGGTATCAGTTGATCCCAGTAAGGTTGAAGCCGTGATCAGTTGGCTGAGACTGACATCTGTGCCAGAGATTCGCAGCTTTATGGGTTTTGCATGATATTATCGATGATTTATCAAAGATTTATCCAGTATTGCCAAACCGATTACGCAGTTGTCACAGAAGAATGCACCATTTGTTTGGCCAGAAGACTGTGAGTCCTGTTTTCTAGAGTTGAAGAAAAGATTGACCAGTGCACCGATCCTGACTATCCCCTCATGTACTGGTGATTTCGTTGTTTATTGTGATGCTTCTCACAGAGGATTGGGATGTGTTCTGATACAGCGGGGACATGTTATTGCCTATGCTTCGAGACAGTTGAAGCCACATGAAACTCGCTACCCAATTCATGATCTTGAATTGGCGGCCATTTTATTTGCACTGAAGATATTGCGACATTACCTATACGGTGAGAAGTTTGAAATTTATTCTGATCATAAAAGTCTGAAATATCTATTTTCACAGTCAGAGCTGAATATGAGACAACGAAGATGGCTTGATTTATTGAAAGATTTTGATTGTGAAATCAAATACTATCCGAGGAAATCGAATGCAGCAGCTGATGCACTGAGTCGTAAGGTATGCTCTTTATCCTTATCGATGATTGGTGTTTCAAATTTGATAGAAGATTGTTGTTTGTCTGGATTAGTATTTGAGACATATTGTAAACCGTTGAGATTACATGGTGTTCAAGTTGAACCAGAGCTGATTTTTAGAATTAAAGCGGCTCAGAAAGTTGATCAGAACATTCAGAATTCGATATCGATGATCAGAGCAGGGCATCGATAAGAATATCAGGTACGTGACAATGTGTTGTTTGTGAATAATCGTCTTGTTGTGCCGAATGTTTCAGATTTGAAACGACAGATATTGTCAGAAGCGCATAGCAGTCGATTCAGTATTCATCCTGGTGGTAGGAAAATGTATAATGATTCGAAAAGACAGTTTTGGTGGAAACAAATGAAAGCTGATATTGCTGAATTTGTATCCAAATGTCTGAATTTTCCAACAGGTGAAAGCCGAAAGAAAGAAATCTGGAGGACTGTTACAGAGTTTATCTATTCCTGAATGGAAATGGGATCACATTTCCATGGATTTTTTGACGAAGCTACTAAGATCTTCCCGAGGTTGCGATGTGATTTGGGTAATGATTGACAGATTGACCAAATCTGCATGTTTTATTCCGTACAAGATGACGTACCGACATGACCAGATGGAAGAGATTTATGTCAGAGAAGTGGTCAGATTGCACGGAGTTCCGAAGTCGATTGTATCAGACCGTGATCCTCGGTTTACTTCGCACTTCTGGCAGAGTTTACAGAAGGCTATAGGTACAAAGTTACATCTGAGTACCGCATATCATCCACAGACCGATGGATAGTCAGAGCGGACTATCCAGACATTGGAAGATATGCTTAGAGCTGTAGTCCTTGATTTTAGCACTAGTTGGCAAGATTCTTTGCCACTATGTGAATTTTCGTACAACTACAACTACCAGACGAGTATTGAAATGGCTCCTTTTGAGGCGTTGTACGGTAAGAAATGCAGTTCCCCTCTTTATTGGGACAATATTTCTGAGGTTCCTGAGACTGGACCTGATATGATTCGAGAGATGACAGAAAAAGTGAAGCTGATTCAGAAGAAAATGAAGGCAGCTCAAGATAGACAGGCCAAATATGCCAATGTTCGACGTAGACCATTGGTATTTGAGGCAGGAGACCGAGTATTCTTGAAGATTTCACCTTTCCGAGGAGTTGTCAAATTTGGAAAGAAAGGGAAGTTGTCTCCGCGTTACATTGGGCCATATGAGATTCTCGAGAAGATAGGAGATCATGCCTATCGACTCGCACTACCGCCTTCTTTATCTGGAATACATGATGTCTTTCATGTATCTCTATTGCGGAAGTATATTTCTGATGCTTCACATATTATTCATCCTAACGAGGCAGAGCTGGATGAGACACTGAGTTACTTCGAGAAGCCGATTCAGATTCTCGATCGTAAAGAAAAGCAGCTCAGAACGAAGACTATTCCACTTGTGAAGATTCAGTGGAGTCGTCAATGCATTGAGGAAGCTACCTGGGAGACTGAATCAGACATGAGACAGAGATTCCCAAAGTTATTTCACTGATGTGATTTTTCTATTTAGCTTCTGTTATACCTTCTTATTGATATGATTTGAATTGCATGTGATTTCGGGGACGAAATCGTATCTTGGGGGGAGAAATGTAATGCCCGAGATTTTTATTTGTTAATCTGTAATTATGGATTTGTGAATTGATAAGATTATGAAGAGCCATTCGAGACCAGATTGGACAAAGCATATGAATTATCCAATTTTTGGACAGAACTATTGGCGCCCGAGCGCCAATGTATCACAAGATTGGATTTTGGACAGAAATTCTGGCGCCCGAGCGGTAGTTTTTGACCGTCCGAGCGCCAGTGTTTAACAAGCTGAGTACTTGGACAGAAGGTTCGGCGCCCGAGCGGTAGTTTGTGACCGCCCGAGCGTCGCCTGAAATAAACAAAGAACAAGACACGTATCTTAAGCATGCAAGTTGACATACATATATATATATACTATCGTTCTTTAAGTCAGAATTCATCAGAAAGAAGCAAGAAAAGATTTGAAGAAATCTTTAAGCCTTTTATCTTGTAGATTTGTGATTTGCGAAAGATCCGTCCGTCTGATTTTCAATCTTACTTCAGTACTGTATTTATAGAGACGAGAGCTTAAACTGGACGTAAGTTTCTTATGTTTTTGATATGATTTGAAATTATGGTATTGCAAGAATCGGATATGATTCATATATGGTGTTCTTGTTATAGTAGACATCGTATAATTGAAACTGGATTGAAGAACGGGTACCATATGAAATTGTTATGATTTTCAGAATGGATTTGACTAAGATTTGATATCAGATTGTATTTATTATCGATTATGAGTTAAGATTGATATCGGTTGATATTTGTATTGCGGGGTATATTGAGATTGTGCACTTATGCTGCTGAAACAGAATTTGATGTAGTTCTAATTATATCCAGTATTGATTTGAGCGGTGTATTGATATTATACTCCTCGATATTATCATTGCCAGATTAAGTAGTGACAGGCTTTGAATCCGAGACTTCGACATAGTCAGATTTACAGAAAGAAATGGATAAATCAATGTTGATTCGGGATTGCACAACTCAACTTGGATTTGACTTGAGTTTTCTCTAAATCACATACTTTATTTTATTGCATTGATATCTGCAATTTATGAAATTGATATGTTTTCCCTATTGATTTGTAGGAAAAACATGTATTGAGTCATAGGCTGATTTGCCTAGTCTTTGGCTGATTTGCCAAGTCTTCGGCTGAGTCGCCAAGACACTGGACGTTTGGTTTATGTCGATGTTGCTTAGGAATTGATTCATTCCTATCGCCGAGATTCGATATATGAGACTATGTCCAGAAACCGGGATCACTAGATTAGATATGAGTCGAGTCTAAGATGACGAGTCACGAGTTGATTCACAGTGTTATGGCATTTCATGTTTTCAGATTTTGATACATGTTAGTGATATTTGTGTTTCATGCTTTATATTTGTTTATATTATTGCATGTATACATTATTTATACTGGGATGTATTTCTCTCCGGGTTATCCGGCTGTTGTTGTGTTTGTATGTGTGCATAACAACATGTGGGACAGGATCAGGAACAAGAAGAGGATAAGAGATTAAGGATTAGCGTGGAGATCTGGACTTAAAAGTAGATTTGATCTTCAGCACTTGATGTAGTTGTTGAACACTAGATAAGATAAATGTATTTGTACAAGATTTGTACTTTTGTTTGATATGTATATCAGACTAATTACATTACGTTTCCGCACTTGTATTTTAAAAAAAAAAATTTATGTCCCACATTACTTAATTGTTACATTTGATATTAATAAAGATTAAGAAATGAATTAGGTTCGGGTCCCCATAGGTTTTGTGACACATAAATTTCACAGCTTGTGCGATTTTACGATAAAAATAATATCGTCATTGTTTCTTATCAAAAAATTACGAATTTACTATCAAATCGAAGGTATCGAAAAGTACTACGTTTTACATGTTGAAAGTGTTTCCAGAAAATCGACCGAAAATCGGTTTTTAAGATCTAAAATTCGTTTCAAAATCGATCCAACCATTTTTGCTCAAAATTTGCATAACATACATTGATTTTGTACAAAATAAACATCAAAACATATAGTATGACAAGATCGATGCAAAAACGAAAGAATATACATGCATTGATGATTAAACGCTTGAAGGTGATGAATACCGACGCGGTGAATTGCGGGAGATGATCGAGGAACGCTTGTTACATGAATTTTTCTTGAAAAACCAACGTTAATCTCTGGAAATTTGCAAGGGTAAGATTGGCCGCTGAAAGAACTCTCAAGAACCCTAGGTTTCCTCTCAAGAATATGAATTGTGAGTGTGTGTGAAATGTGTGTGTTGAAACGCGTGTTTGTAATTGTGTGCGTGCGTGAATGATTTTAGATTAGGGGGTACTTAAGGGACTAAACAAACGCTTAGGTAATTAATTTGTAATAACAAGATTAATACAAATCTAATTATTTAGCCCCAAACAAAGTTTTAAATAGAACAATAATTTGAGTAATCACTCAATATACAAAATAGTATTTGAAATGTTTAAAATCATAAAATCACTTAATAAAGTAAATTAGCCTTTAAAATGCTTAAAATTACATAAATTATTTAAAATATCAAACCCCTTGGCTTGAAATAAAAATACCGCATTTTAAATCGTAAATCGCCTAAAACGTCAACGGTCTCTTTTCCCAAGCCCGTATCGAATATTCGCCTAAAACATAAACTGAAGAAACATTTTAACATACATCAAATAAACCTGTAATAATTTAAATAATTCAAAGATCATAAATCATGCATCGTAAAATTATGTTAAAATTAAATATATAAATTACCAATTTAAATAAATGCATGGATTTTACGTGTACTATTTTGGGCTCTAAAGTTCCTCCCCCACTTAAATAAATTTCGTCCTCGAAATTAAATCTTACCAAACAACTCCGGGTAGTGACTCCTCATATCCGCTTCGGCCTCCCAAAGAGCCTCCTCCACCGATTGATTTAGCCACTGAACTTTGACCAACTTGGTCACTTTGTTTCGGAGTAGCCGCTCCTGTCTGTCTAGAATTCGGACAAGTTTTTCCTCATATGACAAATCTAGAGCAAGCTGCAACGGCTCATAACTCAAAACATGCGAAGGATTTGCCATAAACTTCCTCAGCATCAGAACATGGAATACATTGTGTACTCCAGCTAGATTCGGCGGTAGAGCTACACGATAAGCAAGTGTCCCAACTCTGTCAAGAATTTTGAATGGCCCTATAAATCTCAGACTCAGTTTGCCTCTCTTCCAAAACATCATAACACCCTTCATGGGTGCTATCTTCACGAATACATGATCTCCTACGGAAAATTCGAGATACCTTCTTCTCTTGTCAGCATAACTCTTTTGGCAACTCTGGGTGGTCTTCATCTTGTCTCGGATTTTGACCACCACATCTGCAGTCTGCTGAAAAATCTATGGCCCAAGTTTTGATCTCTCATCGACTTCATCCCAATGAATCGGAGATTTGTACATCCTCCCATACAGTGCTTTGTAGGGAGCCATACTTATAGATGATTGGAAACTGTTGTTGTAGGTAAACTCCACTAAAGATAGCTTCGATTCCCAATTCCCATGGACATCGATCACACATGCTCGCAACCAATCTTCAAAAATCTGAATCACTCGCTCAAACTGGCCATCGGTCTGAGGGCGGAATGCCGTACTAAATAGCAACTTTGTCCCCATGGCTGCATGTAAACTTTATCAAAAGGACGATGTAAATCTCGGGTCCTTTTCGGACACAATAGAAAATGGGATCTCGTGCAATCGGACCATCTCCCAGATATATAGCTCTGCATACTGAGTCAAGGAGAAAGTCATCTCCACCGGTAAGAAGTGTGCCGATTTATTAAGTCGATCTACTATAACCCAAATGGCATTAGATCCCCTTACTAACCTCGGCAACCCAACAATGAAATCCATGGTGATATTCTCCCATTTACACTAGGGAATAGGGAGCGGCTTAAGCATTCATGTTGTCCTCTGATGCTCTACTTTCATTGCTGACAAGTAAGACACTCAGATACGAATCGACGAATGTCCTGCTTCATCCCTGGCCACCAATAAATATTTAAAATCCTTGTACATCTTTGTACCTCCTGGACGGATGAAATACGGAGATGTATGCGACTCTGTCAAAATATCCTCTCTGATTGAATTGTACCTAGGCACCCACATCCTTCCTCTGTACTTCACAATACCATCAGACACTGTGTAGAGTAAATGTTGCGTGTTTTCTTAATTGCTTGCAAGTGCACAACGTCAAGTTATAGTAAAATGTAATTTTGAGTACAAGTGTCGATCCCACGAGGAATGTATTTTTAAATTTATATTAATGCTTGTAATTAAAATAGTCTTGATTTTATTTAGAAAAATCAATTGACGAAGTTGTTTATACCAATAATTAGATTTAAAACTAAATTGAATTATAGTACCAAATAATAGTGAACAACAATAGAATAAAAGATCTAGAGGTCCGATTTCACGCAACTATCCACCATGTGTATTTTGTGTAGCTATATTATATTCGCCCTTCTTATTCATTAGCTAAGAATTCTAAAAATCATCTACTCCCTCTCCCGAGTGCTAAGTAGATACTAATTATCTAACAAAAGATTGTAACGTCCCCATCAACAATCTAAAATTAGATAACACAATAATCATTCAAGTCTTTTAATGGCTTCAATAGCACTATATGTCCTCCCGAACTATAAAAATACTATTGATGTATTTTTCCCTTTCTTGTTTATAAATTCCCTTTTCCAAGTGATAATTTATAAACATAATCATCATTCAAGATATGGCCAGTAAATTGAAAGCATTAAAATTAGAAACATACAAATGAACAATAAGGAAATCTCATATAGCATAAATCATAAATCATCACACATGGTTTCTAGTTTTGTTCCATCATCCCTCTAGAATTAAGATTTAGTTCATAATAAGGAAAATAAAACAACAACACATAAATATTAAACAAAACATATCAAAATAAAAGAAAGAAAGAACTTAGAACAAGAGTTTTGGAGTGTATGAAGATTTTGTCCCAAGATGCACAAGAAATTGTTGAAGATGATGATCTTGATCTTCAATCTTGTTCTTTATAGCCTCCACCCTTTTTCTAGTTTTTCTCCATACCTAGATGATGAAAAAGAGACACCTTTTATAGTCTAGACAAGATCTATCACGTAGCACACCATTCTCCCCTCCTTTTCCTCAAAGTCTTCAAAGTTTCACAATTTCCGGAGGAATGTTTGTGCATGACCGCAGGTGCGGTGATAGTAAGACCGCGGGTGCGGTGTTTGTTCGCCAAGAAATCATTTGATGCGGAAGTCACAGCGCGGGTGCGGCGCTTGCATGACCGCGGGTGCGGTAATGCATCGGCAACTGGCGCGGGGGCGCTCGTGTACGCAGCACGGGGGCGGTGTGTGTTCGGCAGGTAGCGCGGGGGCGCTGCTTGCTGTGGCGCGGGTGCGGTAACTCTCGTGTCTAGTTTTCCTTTGTACCTCTAATTCATCACTATATCACTTCAAACTCTCATTTCTAAGCTTCCAAACTACAATAACAAAAACAACAACATATCAAATAAAACCTGCTCAAAAATCACAAAACTCCAAGTTAAAAACAAGTAATAAAAGTACAATAAATTGCACTTATCAAACTCCCCCAAACTTAAGATTTTGCTAGTCCCGAGCAAAATAAAACAACAAAAATAAACAATCAAACAAACAACAAACAAGTCATGAAATATTTTAAAGAACTTGGCCTCAACATAATTTCAAAATCCATCATGCATTTACAATTCAAGTCAATCTAACCACTTGTTTATCCGGATAAAATCATGTGATTGGTTTGTTCTCTAACTTCAAATCTCTTCAACCATGTTTCAAATCATTATCAACTGATTTCAAATTTTTACAAACACATATCACAAGGTCTTTTTCGGTAAAAAATTGGGTTCAAAACAATATTCATTCAAGAAATGGATACCCAATGATTATTTTATGCAATGAGGTGTGTGAAAAATTGACCAAAATTCTTACTCAATGACGGTGTTTATCGATTGTCCATAGGCTAGATCCTCCCAATCACTCTCCACTAGTATATTGGACAAATATGACTAGGTTAATAGGATTTTTAATGGTTATAATGTTAGGCTTGGTTCATGGCTACAAATAAAGTCTAGGAGTTCAAATAAGGGAGTAAATTGAATTTCTTCTCTTTTGCACACTCCACTATTTCTTTCAATCTCCAATTTTTATCTTTTTCTTTTCTTTATTCATCTCATCTCTTTTTCTCCCTTTTTCTCCAATTTTAAACAATGTATCATTAGTCATTTTTCTTTTGTAGGAGAAAATCAATTTCTATCAAATTCTTACTCCCTTGAGAAGGTAGGAATTAATTGTATAAGATATTCAAAAGGTTGGTAATTGTGGGATTCTTGAAAAAATATTTGAATGGGGGTCTTTAACACATATTTAAGTGTGCCATTCAAATTCATATAAGTTCAAAGAGGTGACAAATGATAAATTAATTTATTTGGTAGCTTGAAAGGCTCAATCGATCCAAAAATCACCTAAATCATTCCTAAATCATAATTTATCCGTATTTCGCCTCGAGTGATGTTTGGATAGTTCTAGACAAAATCTCAATTCACCGTCAAAGAGTAGAATTCTAATCATCGTGAAAATGATGTCTCAATGCATCAACCAAATACATATATATTAAAAAGAAATGTGCTTGGCTTCCAAGGAATGTAAAAACACAACTCTTTTCTCATATAGGCTCAAAAGGGCTTCAAATGAATGTTTTATGAATAATATACATGGCCCAAATAAATTCAAAGATTGCCTAAATCATTTATATGTTTGCAAAAATTTTATTTCAATGTCAAATAAAAATCACAAAGTTTTATAGAAATTTTAAGTCTCAAATTCACCATATCTCATGATTATTCTCTAAATTTTCAAAGTGGTCAATTAACATGAATTTGATGCATGACATTGCTTTTCTAAAAAATTTCATCATTGGCCAATTCATTAAACATTTCATGACTAAAAATACTACAAACACACAAAACCAAATAATAAAAAAATAAACCCTCTAAATAAATTAAAACAAAACAAACAAAGATAGAATAAAATAAAATAACTCTAACTCCCCCAAACTTAATCATGTGCATCGTCCTCGATGTAAATAGGCATTAAAAATAAGAAAATGCACATACACTGGGCAACGACCGTCAGTGGTCATTGCCATCATCCTCTTCATCGTCATCAGGGTTGGGTTGTTGTTGGAACTCTGGCGGGTGGTAGACAGGTGGCCACTGTGGAGGAGGTGGAAATGGATGTCCCGAAGTGGCAGCAGAGGGAAACTGTTGAGCCAAGGCTGATGTGAAATCCATCATGTAATCCATGAATGTATCGGTCCGATACCGAAAAGCATCCATCTCTTGGCGTGATACCCTCATATCCTCCTCCAACTGATTAAGCCTATTTCTCCTATGCCTTTGCTGTGGCTGTGGCTCTTGAGCTTGGGCTTGATCACGCCTCTCTGCAGCTCTCCGATTGAATTCTCTTTCAGCTCTACGTGCTGCAGCTTGGTTATTTCTGAATCCCATAAATGCCTGTTCTATCACAATGGGATTTTTCGGCTTCAGAATTTCCTCATTTGGTGCCCAAGTAACCCCCACATTTTGGCATAAAACAGTGATGAGAGAGGGGTGGAGAAGTCCACTCAGAGAGTTGCCACATGCATAATCGTAAATTGAATTCTGAAGCAATCGACCTAGATCGATTGTCTTCCCTGTCATAATGCAGAATATGAGGATGGCCCTCTCCTTAATCACAGTAGTGGTGTGTTCTGTAGGCTTTATTCTGGCAGTAATGAATGAATACCAATATTTTGCCATTTCCCTGAGGTCAGACTTTGCAAGGCTTAAATGCACATTGTCTCTCATTCGCCATTCGGCTCCCTGTGTACAAATAGTATGAAGAATATTGTCATAATCAACATTCCCATTTTTGTATTCTTCGTACTCATCGTGCATTATTTCAGGAAAGCCATATACAGTGTTGATTGTCCGTGCATCAAAAGCGACCTCTTTACCTCTCACAAACACCACTAACCGATCATGTCTCACCTTCAAGTTTGCATAGAACTCTCTCACCAATGATATGACAGCATCCTGTGGCTGTCTTCCAAACTCCTCCCATTGTCGATCCTTAAGCATTTGTTCAATTTGTGTATCAGGGTAACTAAAATCAAAACCCCTCTCCTTGATAATGCTTCGAATCAAAATTTTCCCATATTGTTCCTCCGCTTTTTCATTAAAAAATCTACTAGCATCATAGTTCACTGCTGTTGATGAAGAAGCACCCTTTGATGACTTTTTTTTCAGGGGCATTTTGTCAAACACCTTGCAACACAACCTCAATGCAACCCAACTTTTCAAATACAAGATTATTTCAATCTCCCAAACTACAACTTCACAAATTTCACACCTCAACAATGTATACAATAATCAATCAATCAATAATCCCAACATCAACAATATTCTTCACAAGATGAATAATTTCTTCCTTCCCAATAATTTTCGAATTTAGACACAAATTTGCTAGAATTTGCTCACCTTTGTTTTATTGAAATGTTTCTTGAAGAACAAAAACAAATTTCCACTCAAATCTTGAAGAAATTCGAAACCCCTTTTCAAACCCTAGGTTTGATTTGTGAATTTGATGGAAAGAAATGATATTTTATGGAATGGGTTAAGATATTTTGGTTGAGAGTAGTAAATTTGAGGAAGGAATCACAAAAAAAAATGAGTGTGAAAAGAGTTGGTTGAGAGTAGATTTCGAAAATGGAAGAGGTGTTCTTGAGAAGGAATTTTCGGAAATGGAGAAGCATGCCCGATTTTGTTCTTAAAATGGCACACCGCGGGTGCGGTAATGGAAGCACCGCGGGTGCGGTACCTGTTCGAATTTTCAGCGCGGGGGCAGTCTTAAACTACCGCGGGTGCGCTATGTTCTCGGCATTTGCATGAATTTATTCCATCGACACAGCGCGGGGGCGGTGATTTAAGTACCGCGGGTGCGCTATTGTCTCGGCAGCCAGCGCGGGTGCGGCGTGTTAAGAAGCGCGGGGGCGCTCTCTGTTCGGCAGTTCAGCGTGTTTCTCCTTAGTGCACTACCGCGGGTGCGGTAATGGAAGCACCGCGGGTGCGGTGTCAACTCGGCACTCCTAGCGCGAGGGCGCTGTTTTTGTGCTGCGGGTGCACTCCTGTTTCGAATTTTCTGTATTTTGAATGCACCTCAAGTATAGGTGCAGTGCTTATGAGACTGTAAGGGCACTCCTGTTTTGTCAAAATATTTTCTTCTCAAATTTTCAATCCTGAAAAGAAAACAATTGGGATTCATTAAATTCGGGGAGATATAAACATACACTATATTAAAAATACACAACTAAAAATAACATGATTAAAATAAAATAAAAACTGAAATCACAATGCAAACAAGAATCAAAGAATTGGGTTGCCTCCCAATAAGCGCTTGTTTTAACGTCATCAGCCTGACTACCATGAGTCGATATCAAGTTGACCCGCCCAAAAGAATGTTGTCGAGGTGCCTTACTTCATTCCCATAGTATGGCTTAACTCTTTGCCCGTTCACCTTGAAAGTTCGTCCATCATTGCACTTCAACTCGATGGCCCCATGAGAATACACTGTCTCCACCAAGAATGGGCCTGACCAACGCGATTTCAACTTACCAGGAAACAACTTAAGACGGGAATTGAACAAGAGTACTTGTTGTCCTGGTTTTAGTTCCTTTCGTACAATGAGCTTATCATGCCACTTTTTGGTCTGTTCTTTATAAATCTTGGCATTTTCGTAGGCTTCATTGCGGAACTCCTCCATTTCATTTAACTGTAATTTTCTTTCATCACCAGCGGCTTTCAAGTCAAAATTCAACTTCTTAACTGCCCAGAATGCTCGATGCTCCAATTCCAGCGGCAAGTGACAGGCTTTACTAAAAACCAACCTATATGGAGACATTCCTATAGGTGTCTTGAATGCTGTCCTATAAGCCCACAGTGCATCATCCAACTTTATAGCCCAATCCTTCCGGTTTGTATTGACAGTCTTTTCTAAGATTTGTTTGATTTCCCGGTTGGATATTTCAGCTTGTCCGTTTGACTGAGGATGATATGCCAATGCCACTTTGTGCTTCACATTGTATTTAGCCATTAGTGAATTGAAAATTTTATTGCAAAAGTGCGTACCTTCATCACTTATGATAGCTCTTGGTGTTCCAAACCTTGTGAAAATGTTCTTGTGCACAAATTTAACTACAACACGAGCATCGTTAGTACTGGTGGCGATTGCTTCCACCCATTTCGAAACATAATCTACAGCTAATAATATGTAAGATTGACCAAAAGAAGGGGGAAAAGGTCCCATGAAATCTATGCCCCAGACATCAAAAAGTTCCACTTCCAAAATATTTGTCAGTGGTAATTCGTGACGCCTAGAAATGTTCCCTAACCTTTGGCACCTATCACATGATTTCACTAAGGTATAGCTATCTTTGAACAAAGTAGGCCAGTAAAAACCTGATTGCAATACCTTAGCTGCTGTTCTTGTTACCCCAAAATGTCCACCATACGGTGATGAATGACATTGTTCCAGAATTTTGTGTGCATCTTCTCCATCAACACATCTCCTAATCACTTGGTCAGCACAT
This sequence comes from Primulina eburnea, assembly GCF_022965805.1. Classification (NCBI taxonomy): domain Eukaryota; kingdom Viridiplantae; phylum Streptophyta; class Magnoliopsida; order Lamiales; family Gesneriaceae; genus Primulina; species Primulina eburnea. Next base: position 21,179,659 of record NC_133118.1, read on the forward strand.
TTCTTATACACACAAGGATCATCCCAAAAGAAAAATTTGATATCATGGAAGAACTTCTTTTTCTGGTGATGATTAAGATCTGGAGGAAAAGTACCACAAGACAAGAAGTTAGCTATATCAGCAAACCACGGGAGTACAGAGTTTACCTCAAAGAGCTGCTCATCTGGAAAAGTTTCTTGTATAGCTCCCTCTTCTTCCTTCTCCTCTCGCTCAAGTCTTGACAGGTGGTCAGCCACTTGATTTTCACATCCCTTTCTATCCCTTACCTCGAAATCAAACTCTTGGAGCAACAAGATCCACCTTATCAAACGTGGCTTTGCATCCTTCTTGGCAAATAAGTATCGGATAGCTGCATGATCAGTGAAAACTATTACCTTTGTACCTACCAAGTAGGGTCTAAACTTGTCAAAGGCGAATACTACTGCGAGCATCTCCTTTTCGGTGGTTGTGTAGTTTTGCTGTGCAGCATCCATGGTACGACTTGCATAGTAGATTGATCTGAAGAATTTATCACGTTTCTGTCCCAACACCACACCCACTGCATAATCACTGGCATCGCACATCAGCTCAAAGGGTTGCTCCCAATCCGGCACTATCATTATTGGTGCAGTTACCAATGCTTTCTTGATCTTCTCAAATGCCTGCAGACAATCATCATCAAAAATAAAGGTGGATTCTTTTTCAAGCAAATTACACAGAGGTTTAGTAATCTTAGAAAAATCTTTGATAAATCTACGATAAAACCCGGCATGCCCTAAGAAGCTCCTTATTCCCTTAATGTTCTTTGGCGGAGGGAGTTTTTCAATTGCAACCACCTTGGCTCTGTCAACCTCTAATCCCTTAGAAGATACTTTATGTCCAAGAACAATGCCCTCTTGGACCATAAAGTGACACTTCTCCCAGTTAAGAACTAGGTTCTTTTCTTGGCATCTCTGCAAAACAAGGGATAGGTTATGTAAACAGTGATCAAAAGAAGAGCCAAATACCGAGAAGTCATCCATGAAGACTTCCATGATGTCCTCCACCATGTCTGCAAAAATGGCCATCATACACCTCTGAAAAGTAGCAGGTGCATTACATAGTCCAAAAGGCATCCTTCTAAAGGCAAACGTGCCATAGGGGCATGTGAATGTTGTCTTTTCCTGATCTTCTGGTGCTATGGCAATTTGATTATAACCTGAATATCCATCTAAGAAACAGTAGTGACAATAACCTGCAAGTCTATCAAGCATCTGATCAATAAAAGGCAATGGAAAATGATCTTTTCGTGTGGCATTGTTCAACTTTCTATAATCAATACATACTCGCCAACCAGTTACAGTACGAGTAGATATTAACTCATCATTTTCATTTTTTAACACTGTCATCCCACCCTTTTTTGGTACAACTTGCACAGGAGATACCCAGCTACTGTCAGAAATAGCATAAATTACACCAGCATTTAACAATTTCAGTACCTCATTCTTTACAACCTCTTTCATTGCTGGGTTCAACCTCCTTTGGTGATCCACATAAGGAGTATACATCTCCTCCATCAAAATTTTATGCATGCATATAGTGGGGCTAATTCCCCTAATATCAGAAATCGACCATCCAAAAGCAGTTTTATACTTTCGCAGCACTCTCAATAATTTATCTTTTTCATCACATGAAAGGTAGGAAGAGATAATTACCGGATACGTCGACTTCTCACCTAAAAATGCATAACACAGGTGGCTTGGAAGTTCCTTCAATTCAGAGGATACTTTTGTTACCTCTATATTTGCATCTTCAAGTAATTCTACATTATGCACATTAATCTTTTCTATAGGCAATGTATCGAGAGCAAGTAATTCCTCTTGCACATCCCAATCATCTTCATCCAGTATTGACGCCGATTCCAACAAGCATCTCTCCAAGGAATCTTTTGTCAATCTTCCTGCACCAACATGAGATACACATGAGTCAATTACATCAATGCTATTACAAGTACTTACCTCATTTGGTTCTTTAATTGTGTTGTAGATGTTGAACATGACTTCTTCTCCACCTACTCTCAATGTAAGCTCACCCTTGTGCACATCAATCAAAGCTTTTCCAGTGGCCAAAAATGGCCTTCCAAAGATAAGTGGGGTGTCCTTGTCTTCTTCCATATCTAGAATGACAAAATCAGCAGGAAATATAAATTTGTCTACCTTTACCAGAACATCCTCCACTATACCCCGCGGATATGTAAGTGATCTATCCGCCAGCTGCAAGGAAATAGTGCTAGGCTTCACCTCGCCAAGCTCTAAAGTCCTGTAAATAGAAAAAGGCATTAAATTAATACTGGCACCTAAATCACACAAAGCTTTATTTATTCTAGAACCACCAATAACACAAGGGATAGTAAAACTCCCTGGATCTTTGAGTTTCTGTGGTAGTTTCCTTTGAAGTATGGCGCTACACTCTTCTGTCAATTTCACTGTCTCAAACTCATGCAACTTTCTCTTCTTTGACATCACATCTTTTATGAATTTTGCATAGTTTGGCATTTGCTCTAAAGCATCAGCAAATGGTATGTTGATATGAATCTTCTTGAAAATTTCCAAAAATTTTGCAAATTGATCATCCAATTTCTTCTTCTTGAACCTCAGCGGATATGGAAGAGTCGGCTGAAATACCTTAGGTTGTTCAACTTCAGCTTCAGCTTTGGAACCCTCAGTTTCGACTTCTTCAACAGTTACCTCCTTCTCATCCTTATCATTGGAATTTTTACCATCAAGTTCTTTTCCACTCCTCAAAGTTACTGCCTTGCACTGCTCTTTTGGGTTCACCTCTGTGTTACTGGGAAATTGCCCCTTGTTCTGATCTTTTAGAGCGTTGGCCAACTGTCCGATTTGCGTTTCCAAAGATTTCATTGTGGCACCCATGTTTCCCATGTTAGTCTCCATATTGTCAAGACGAGATTCAGTTCTCGCCATCCTTTTTCCAGACTCAGCAACAAATGTACCTACCAAATCTTCAAATGAAGGCTTTCCCTCCCCCTTTGATGTATTGAACCCCGGTGGAGGATTCAACACATTCTTATTATTAGCATATGAAAAATTTTCATGATTTCTCAATCCAGGATGATAAGTGTTAGAGGGAGGGTTACCTCGATATCCTCCGTAGCCACCAAAATTCCTATTGTTGATATAATGAGCCTCATCAGGAATTTGTGGTTCTTCAGTAACAACCGATGCATTTTCAACCTCTGATGTACCAGTCTTATTCATTGCTGCAATTTGATTTGTCAAAGCTGAAACTTGAGCAGTAAGTGAGGTAATAGGATCTATGGCATAAATTCCAGCTTGCTTCTTTACTCCTGATCTTTCTGACGGCCACTGATAACTGTTAATGGTCATCTGTTCAAGTAAATCATATGCTTGATCAGGTGATTTTGCAAATATCGTGCCACCAGCTGCTGCATCCACAGTACCTCTGGTTTGTCCATTCAAACCATTGTAAAATAATTCAATTTGTACCCAATCTTCAAAACCATGGTATGGACATCTTCTCAACAACTCCTTATACCGTTCCCATGCCTCATATAGTTGCTCAAAATCAGTCTGCCTAAAAGTACTTATCTCGATTTTCAACTGTGCAGACTTTGCAGGTGGGAAATATTTTGCAAGAAACTTGGTTGCTAACTCCTGCCATGTAGTGATACTCCCCAAAGGAAGCGATTGGAGCCATCCTCTTGCTTGGTCCCTAAGAGAAAAAGGAAACAAACGCATTCGAATTATATCATCAGAAACACCATTTATTTTTACCGTATCAGTAATTTCAAGGAATGTTCTGAGATGTAGATGAGGATCTGCAGTAGCGGCTCCATTAAACTGATTCTGTTGAACCATGTTTATCAATGCAGGCTTGAGCTCAAAGTTGTTTGCATTAATTGTTCCTCGTGCTATACCAGAATAATGAGCATTCAATACTGGCCTAAAATGATCTCTGATGGGTATTGCAGGGGGTGGATTTTCATTGTCTCTGTTTTCAGCCATTGCTCGAATCTCTTCTCTTCTTGCCTTTCTTAATCGTCTTGCGGTTCTTTCGATTTCAGGATCAAAGATAAGCAAGTCAAGATTTTGCGATCTTCGCATGCACTGTTAATCAAAAACAATAACAAATCAGTGTTTAATGTAGTATAATAAAAATAGCTCTAAATTAAAATTTAGACTAATTGGTAACAATATTAATATAAATCCAAATTTTACACTCCCCGGCAACGGCGCCAAAAACTTGTTGCGTGTTTTCTTAATTTCTTGCAAGTGCACAACGTCAAGTTATAGTAAAATGTAATTTTGAGTACAAGTGTCGATCCCACGAGGAATGTATTTTTAAATTTATATTAATGCTTGTAATTAAAATAGTCTTGATTTTATTTAGAAAAATCAATTGACGAAGTTGTTTATACCAATAATTAGATTTAAAACTAAATTGAATTATAGTACCAAATAATAGTGAACAACAATAGAATAAAAGATCTAGAGGTCCGATTTCACGCAACTATCCACCATGTGTATTTTGTGTAGCTATATTATATTTGCCCTTCTTATTCATTAGCTAAGAATTCTAAAAATCATCTACTCCCTCTCCCGAGTGCTAAGTAGATACTAATTATCTAACAAAAGATTGTAACGTCCCCATCAACAATCTAAAATTAGATAACACAATAATCATTCAAGTCTTTTAATGGCTTCAATAGCACTATATGTCCTCCCGAACTATAAAAATACTATTGATGTATTTTTCCCTTTCTTGTTTATAAATTCCCTTTTCCAAGTGATAATTTATAAACATAATCATCATTCAAGATATGGCCAGTAAATTGAAAGCATTAAAATTAGAAACATACAAATGAACAATAAGGAAATCTCATATAGCATAAATCATAAATCATCACACATGGTTTCTAGTTTTGTTCCATCATCCCTCTAGAATTAAGATTTAGTTCATAATAAGGAAAATAAAACAACAACACATAAATATTAAACAAAACATATCAAAATAAAAGAAAGAAAGAACTTAGAACAAGAGTTTTGGAGTGTATGAAGATTTTGTCCCAAGATGCACAAGAAATTGTTGAAGATGATGATCTTGATCTTCAATCTTGTTCTTTATAGCCTCCACCCTTTTTCTAGTTTTTCTCCATACCTAGATGATGAAAAAGAGACACCTTTTATAGTCTAGACAAGATCTATCACGTAGCACACCATTCTCCCCTCCTTTTCCTCAAAGTCTTCAAAGTTTCACAATTTCCGGAGGAATGTTTGTGCATGACCGCAGGTGCGGTGATAGTAAGACCGCGGGTGCGGTGTTTGTTCGCCAAGAAATCATTTGCTGCGGAAGTCACAGCGCGGGTGCGGCGCTTGCATGACCGCGGGTGCGGTAATGCATCGGCAACTGGCGCGGGGGCGCTCGTGTACGCAGCGCGGGGGCGGTGTGTGTTCGGCAGGTAGCGCAGCGCTGCTTGCTGTGGCGCGGGTGCGGTAACTCTCGTGTCTAGTTTTCCTTTGTACCTCTAATTCATCACTATATCACTTCAAACTCTCATTTCTAAGCTTCCAAACTACAATAACAAAAACAACAACATATCAAATAAAACCTGCTCAAAAATCACAAAACTCCAAGTTAAAAACAAGTAATAAAAGTACAATAAATTGCACTTATCAGTAAACTGCCATTGGCTTCATCCTTTAGCCTCCATTTATTTAATTGTTCATCTAAAGTCTGACCTCTACAGATTCGGTCTAACAAAGAATACTAGACTGTCATATTAGACAACTTGGGAGCTCTAGCCTTAGGATAAACTTCTAAGCCAAACATCTGAATCTCTGACTGAAGAGATCTCGGTTCTTAATGCTGTGCTACGACGGCTACTTTCCTGCTCAAAGAATCTGCAACAACATTAGCTTTCCCTGGACGATAGCTAATTTCACAATCATAGTCTTTTACTAACTCCAACCAACGTCTTTGTCTCATATTTAGCTCTTTCTGCGTGAAGTACTTGAGACTCTTTGATTAGTCAATATCTAGCATTTCTCGTCGTACAAATAGTGTCTCCATATCTTCAACGCAAAGACAACGACAGCTAACTCGAGATCATGAGTCGGGTACTTCTTCTCATGCACCTTCAACTGTCTGGAAGCATAAGCTATAACCCAACCATGCTGCATCAATACTGCGCCAAACCGAGTGTTGGAACATTTCATGTTCACAATCTTAATTTTGATGTTAACAAAACTTATTATTTTGTTTCTAATGATTTACTTTAGTGCGCAGGTAACTGGAACTGATCAGGATTCGAACTGATCAGTTAAGCGAGGTAAAACTCAAGCTATCGAGACGTTAACTGAAAACACCAACTGATCGACCTAATTGAATCAATTCAACTGACATATTAAAGAACAGTTCAACTGATTCTCCATCTGATAATTAGTTTAGTAGAAGACCTTCAGAAGCCTGTCCAGCTGATGAAGAGTTCAACTGATGAAGAACCAGCTGACCAGTTCAACTGACGAGTCAACTGATTTCACCAGCCCAACTGAAGATCAGTTCAGATGAACAGTTAGGAACATCAGTTAGGAATCATTCAATTGCAGATCAAGACCCGCTTATCTTAGTGGATTCCAGCTACGCACAAAGATACAAATATCTGTACGATCAAATGTAAAATAATGGACGTTGAAGCAAAGATTAAAGCCGAGACATCCCTGAAGGCATGTCAGAAAATTCAAGACATATATACCAAGGAACACATTCAAAACTGCAACGATCACATGTGATGAGTCTTGTAGTACGGTGTAACGCCCCGAAAATTTTAAAGTTCACGTAAACCTCATGCGCGCAATTATTAATTGCTTTTGTATTTTAATTAATTGTTGGGATTGCATTAATTCATTATGTTGTACATTTTGCATGTTTAAAGTTTATTTTCTACATCATGCAATAAAATGGTATTTTTAGGAATATTCAAGTGACGATCGAGGAACGGGGACCGAGGGCTGAAAAATGTAATAGATTTTTATTAAATAATTGTTTTTAACTATTTAAAATGCGGTCGATGTTTTTAAGTAAAATTTTGAAAGTATTGGGTTTTGAGGTGATTTTATACGCCGGAACATAATTTTTATCGGTATTGGATTTTTAAATAAAATTCGAGCTTTCAAGCAACCCGGCTATTAAATTCACATTTTATTCAAAAGAAAACTTTACTAATTTTTTTATTGAATCCTAATTAATTTAATTGGGCTTTAATTTATGGCTTAATGGGCCTAAATCTAGATTGGGGATTTTATTAAGTATTTAAAATTCAATTTTTCTCTAAACCTATTCTAGACTTTACAATCACTCGGCCACTCTCTTTTAGAATTTCAAAACTCTCCCTTGCACTCTCAAAACCTCACGGCTGCACACTTGCACAAAAATTTCAGAAGTAATCCTTGAAGCATCAAGGCAAGATCAAGCCGTCGTCTCGTCCGTTCTTCGTCGTCAACGTTTATTCGAGCGTAATCTACGCAAAGGCACACCCTAATCTCCTTTGCTCATCTATCATACCATATTAATCTTTGAATAGTTGTATGCATAAACATCACATGGGTTCTTGTTCAGATTTTCGCATATACCCCTTTTATGATTTTTAAAACATGTTTTTTATTTCCAAAATCATGTTTTATATGTGCTAAAGGGGCTGCCATGATTAGGGGATGTTTAAGGGTATGTTTACACATGTTTAAGGGTCTAAAAGGCACACACGGACACAACAAGAAAATAAAAAAAATGAAACAAACAAGAAGCTGGAACCAGAAAAAACGAAACCTGCTGCTAAAGGCTTAGGTGATCGGATTTCTTCATGTTTGATGCATGGCTTGGTTCGGTTGGGACCAGGGGCTAGCCATGTCCGTAGGTGGGTCAAGGGAAGAGTCCTAGCCATGCTAGGACTCGAGCTAAGGGGCTGGGAGGAGTCCTAACAACCATGGACTCCTGCCCGAGATGCTGTCATGCCATGCGCAGGGGTGCGCTGGTTTCCTGGGAAAAAGGGGCTCGGTCCAGGGGGCTGGGCTGGGACATGGCGTGACCTTAGGATCCTAGGAGAGGGCACAACATGATGGTTCAAGGGCTGGGTGGTTGGCTAGGTCCTAAGCTTGAGATTTTAGAGTCCTAGTGTAGTTGCACTTCTTGGCCAAGATACGTACGTGGTTGCATGTCACGGTTTTGGGCCCAGGGGCTGGGGCCGAGGTTTCACTTGGGTCAGTAGGGTGCCTTGGGGTGTTGGTAAGGGTTTTGGATCATATGGCTCGAGGGTGGCTCGAGAAATTCGGGACATGGCTCGGTGCGAACTAACAAGGGTCTAACTAAGGGTTTTAATCACTAATTAATTGAGACATGGCTCACGGGGGGTCGAGTCACGGTTCATAAGGGCTAAAATAATATAAAAAGACTAAATTTGGAATTTAGGAATTTTATATTCGAGTTTGGGATTTTTCGGAATTAAAACGCCTCCAAAACGTCAATTTGCGAAATAATTAAAAAGCCTAGTTTTAAACTTCATAAAATTATGAAAAATTAGGTTTAAGCTTAAATAATTATTTGGGACATATTAGGATCAAGAAATTGAGAAAAAGTCGAAAACATAAAATGTCGAGTCCAGGGGTAAAACGGTCTTTTTACACCTAGAAATTAGTAAACGTCATGGCAGTGCCCTAAATGCTATTATATATGCTAATATGATTGTTTTTCATTATCATGGACGTTTATGAATTTTTATATGATAATATGTCAATTTTAAAATGTTTATGAATTTTTAAGATGTTAAAACGTTTATTTTAAAGGTTTATGGATATTTATGGTTTAATCTTTAACATTTAAAAGAAATGTTGCATGCTTGGTTTCAAAAAAATAAAACGATATGTATATACATGATTTTTATTAAGTGATGATAACATGTTGAAGGACGTGAAAGGATTGTGACTACTACATGTTGGAAATGTCGTGAGGGTTATGGTCCCAGTGGGAGCCCAACGATCGTGTTTCCTTGGATACGGATACGAATACGAATACGAATATGAATACGAATATGTTAATACGTAGGCCAAGGCCCAGTTGACCGGTGAGAGTGTTGCTGGTGTCCCCGCCGCCCAGTACTGTGGTTTTCTTTAGATGGATCCATCGCCCAATACGTTTAAGAATAGGAGTCACAATCACGATCTGAATTCAACAAACACGAACATGAACATGAATACGAATATGAATATGGATACGAATATGGACATGAATATGAATATGTTTAAGTGATATGTTTATGTCTTTTGAAAATGTTTTTATGCATCATGAAAATGTTTACGAAAACGTTTATGTTTAAAGTTTTATGCATCATGAAAATATTTATGAAAATTTTTATGTTCAAGTTTATGCATCTTCATGAAAATGATATTTTAAGTATAAGTATTTTTCACTGTTATGTGTTGACTGTATTACGTATTACTCGTTATCAAGATTATGATGTGTTGAGTCTTTAGACTCACTAGGTGTGATGGATGCAGGTGACATTGAGGGAGGACTTGACGGATGATCCGACTGGACTGAAGGTGCACATGACCCGAGGACCGACGCTAGTTTCCGCATATATGTTTATGATTTCTGTTAAAAGATTGTACGACTTTTATTTATTGATTGAGAGATTTTTGAGAGATTATAGTATGGGCTGTATTTCTCAAATATATAGTTGGTGGTTTTAATTTTAAAAGGGCTCTATAATATTTTATGAAATTTTATGGTTCGTCCGAATGCTATGTGAGGTTTAAAAAAAAAAAAAATCTAGTACTTTTAAGCAATAAAAAGATCAGGACGTTACAGTTGGTATCAGAGCAGTGGTTCCTATAAAGGGTTGTGCCACCATCAGCGCCGGGAAGATCAGTCGTCAAGCCTCTAAGTTGTAAGTTTTACATGCTTTATGTGAATCAATATGATTTTATGATATTACCTGCATAAGTACATGAATTAAATGATTACGTCACATGTTTAATAGCATTATGAGGGTATATGATTTATATGCATTAGAATTTGTATACCTGATATGATATGAAATGAAAAATTTCTTTTCAACGCATGTTGGTTTATTTTGGTGGAATTAGATTATGTCGATCTTTTTGGGTTTTAGTATCGATGTTCTATTTTTGGGTTATAAGTTAATCGTGAATATTATGAATGCTTTTGGGATATGTAGATTTTCTAAGAAAATATTTATGATTCATGGTTACTAGTCAAATTAATTTTTGGGAAATAGACGTAAGGAATAATTATTCGAGGATTGCAACGATTTTGGGAATAAGAAAATGTATAAATTGGGATTTTAAGTTTGATGAAAAGTAAGATTGGTTATAGAAATTGATTTTTGGGTTAATAAGTTTAACCTTATTGAAATTATATTATGTGAATCCTGTAGAAGGAAAATAAGAATGCCAAAAATTTATGGGTTAATTGTAGAATTTTCGAAATCTAGGACCAATTAAGATAATTTTTGAGGAAATTAAGATTTATTTTGCAAATATTAAAGAGATTGGGGACTAATTTAGCAATAAGCGATAATTTGATGGTTTAAAAGATGAAAATTTTGAGGATTTAGACTTTTAAGAATATTCAGAACTTTGGGATATCTTGGTTTTAGTATTCGAAGAAATTTTAATCAAGGGTTTTTAAGGACGAATCGATACTAGGCTTGAAAATTTAAGCGTTTGGGATTTTAAGATTTAAATTTGATAAGTTGACGAACATTTTGGGCATAAATTAAGGAAAATAATATACGATAAGTATGATCATCCATCTTTTAATTTTGGGAATTTTAAGAAAAATGGTAATTCGAGGTTATAATAGTAATAGCACTAAATATTTAGGTCTTTTTAAGTGGCGAATTTGCAAATAAGGATTTAGAAGGAAAATTTAATTGGGGTTCTAGAATTGAATCTAAACTTTTGGTTATTAAGGATAATCGAATTTCGAGGACGAAATTCAATTTAAGGGGGGGAGATTGTAACGCCCCGAAAATTTTAAAGTTCACGTAAACCTCATGCGCGCAATTATTAATTGCTTTTGTATTTTAATTAATTGTTGGGATTGCATTAATTCATTATGTTGTACATTTTGCATGTTTAAAGTTTATTTTCTACATCATGCAATAAAATGGTATTTTTAGGAATATTCAAGTGACGATCGAGGAACGGGGACCGAGGGCTGAAAAATGTAATAGATTTTTATTAAATAATTGTTTTTAACTATTTAAAATGCGGTCGATGTTTTTAAGTAAAATTTTGAAAGTATTGGGTTTTGAGGTGATTTTATACGCCGGAACATAATTTTTATCGGTATTGGATTTTTAAATAAAATTCGAGCTTTCAAGCAACCCGGCTATTAAATTCACATTTTATTCAAAAGAAAACTTTACTATTTTTTTTATTGAATCCTAATTAATTTAATTGGGCTTTAATTTATGGCTTAATGGGCCTAAATCTAGATTGGGGATTTTATTAAGTATTTAAAATTCAATTTTTCTCTAAACCTATTCTAGACTTTACAATCACTCGGCCACTCTCTTTTAGAATTTCAAAACTCTCCCTTGCACTCTCAAAACCTCACGGCTGCACACTTGCACAAAAATTTCAGAAGTAATCCTTGAAGCATCAAGGCAAGATCAAGCCGTCGTCTCGTCCGTTCTTCGTCGTCAACGTTTATTCGAGCGTAATCTACGCAAAGGCACACCCTAATCTCCTTTGCTCATCTATCATACCATATTAATCTTTGAATAGTTGTATGCATAAACATCACATGGGTTCTTGTTCAGATTTTCGCATATACCCCTTTTATGATTTTTAAAACATGTTTTTTATTTCCAAAATCATGTTTTATATGTGCTAAAGGGGCTGCCATGATTAGGGGATGTTTAAGGGTATGTTTACACATGTTTAAGGGTCTAAAAGGCACACACGGACACAACAAGAAAATAAAAAAAATGAAACAAACAAGAAGCTGGAACCAGAAAAAACGAAACCTGCTGCTAAAGGCTTAGGTGATCGGATTTCTTCATGTTTGATGCATGGCTTGGTTCGATTGGGACCAGGGGCTAGCCATGTCCGTAGGTGGGTCAAGGGAAGAGTCCTAGCCATGATAGGACTCGAGCTAAGGGGCTGGGAGGAGTCCTAACAACCATGGACTCCTGCCCGAGATGCTGTCATGCCATGCGCAGGGGTGCGCTGGTTTCCTGGGAAAAAGGGGCTCGGTCCAGGGGGCTGGGCTGGGACATGGCGTGACCTTAGGATCCTAGGAGAGGGCACAACATGATGGTTCAAGGGCTGGGTGGTTGGCTAGGTCCTAAGCTTGAGATTTTAGAGTCCTAGTGTAGTTGCACTTCTCGGCCAAGATACGTACGTGGTTGCATGTCACGGTTTTGGGCCCAGGGGCTGGGGCCGAGGTTTCACTTGGGTCAGTAGGGTGCCTTGGGGTGTTGGTAAGGGTTTTGGATCATATGGCTCGAGGGTGGCTCGAGAAATTCGGGACATGGCTCGGTGCGAACTAACAAGGGTCTAACTAAGGGTTTTAATCACTAATTAATTGAGACATGGCTCACGGGGGGTCGAGTCACGGTTCATAAGGGCTAAAATAATATAAAAAGACTAAATTTGGAATTTAGGAATTTTATATTCGAGTTTGGGATTTTTCGGAATTAAAACGCCTCCAAAACGTCAATTTGCGAAATAATTAAAAAGCCTAGTTTTAAACTTCATAAAATTATGAAAAATTAGGTTTAAGCTTAAATAATTATTTGGGACATATTAGGATCAAGAAATTGAGAAAAAGTCGAAAACATAAAATGTCGAGTCCAGGGGTAAAACGGTCTTTTTACACCTAGAAATTAGTAAACGTCATGGCAGTGCCCTAAATGCTATTATATATGCTAATATGATTGTTTTTCATTATCATGGACGTTTATGAATTTTTATATGATAATATGTCAATTTTAAAATGTTTATGAATTTTTAAGATGTTAAAACGTTTATTTTAAAGGTTTATGGATATTTATGGTTTAATCTTTAACATTTAAAAGAAATGTTGCATGCTTGGTTTCAAAAAAATAAAACGATATGTATATACATGATTTTTATTAAGTGATGATAACATGTTGAAGGACGTGAAAGGATTGTGACTACTACATGTTGGAAATGTCGTGAGGGTTATGGTCCCAGTGGGAGCCCAACGATCGTGTTTCCTTGGATACGGATACGAATACGAATACGAATATGAATACGAATATGTTAATACGTAGGCCAAGGCCCAGTTGACCGGTGAGAGTGTTGCTGGTGTCCCCGCCGCCCAGTACTGTGGTTTTCTTTAGATGGATCCATCGCCCAATACGTTTAAGAATACGAGTCACAATCACGATCTGAATTCAACAAACACGAACATGAACATGAATACGAATATGAATATGGATACGAATATGGACATGAATATGAATATGTTTAAGTGATATGTTTATGTCTTTTGAAAATGTTTTTATGCATCATGAAAATGTTTACGAAAACGTTTATGTTTAAAGTTTTATGCATCATGAAAATATTTATGAAAATTTTTATGTTCAAGTTTATGCATCTTCATGAAAATGATATTTTAAGTATAAGTATTTTTCACTGTTATGTGTTGACTGTATTACGTATTACTCGTTATCAAGATTATGATGTGTTGAGTCTTTAGACTCACTAGGTGTGATGGATGCAGGTGACATTGAGGGAGGACTTGACGGATGATCCGACTGGACTGAAGGTGCACATGACCCGAGGACCGACGCTAGTTTCCGCATATATGTTTATGATTTCTGTTAAAAGATTGTACGACTTTTATTTATTGATTGAGAGATTTTTGAGAGATTATAGTATGGGCTGTATTTCTCAAATATATAGTTGGTGGTTTTAATTTTAAAAGGGCTCTATAATATTTTATGAAATTTTATGGTTCGGCTGAATGCTATGTGAGGTTTAAAAAAAAAAAAAATCTAGTACTTTTAAGCAATAAAAAGATCAGGACGTTACATACGGTCTCAATGCCTCTATATATACAAGCTCAAGACCATCAACAAGAATAACGAGAGAGAGCACATACTAGAGTGTGTGAAGAACAAAATAAAGGGCACGCTTATTTACTTATCAGCTTACAAGAAGCAATCAGCTCAGAGGGAACACTTAAACGTGTTATCAGCTTATTTTAGAAGCATATTTCCCACAGTGTGTGATAACACTTTCGAGTAGTTTTCAGATATCAGTTCTCACAGACACACACACCACCACTCAAATACAGTCTTGCATAAAGACAGTAAACTTGTGTATGTAATCTTTCTCACGTAGACATTAAAGAAGTGTTGACTGGAAGGTGTTGCCTTCAGTCTAGTCTAGGAGTTCAGTTAGGCAGTGGGTAAGTCCTAAGATGTGTGGGTTATTACACTTGGTGTAATTAATAAAAGTCTTCTAGTGAATCCTACCCGAGGTGGTAGAACGGGTGACGTAGGAGCAGTTGAAGTCTCTGAACATCCATAAGCATATCTCGTGTATTTAAATGTTTAGCTATTGTTTTCAAACTAATTTAACTAGTTAGAGCATCTATCGGTTCAGTTTTCACCTTATCTGAACTGATGAATGCTAAAACTAATCTACCCTTTTTCTGTTATTCAGTTACACATGATATACAAATATATCAATGTTTCTTAAAGAATGATTATTTCGAGTATTTTCCGCTTGGTTCTATACCAAACTCGATGTAATTTATCGGTGTATACATTCTTAGAACACGAGCTATTGTAGCTCTTGGAGAATATTTTGTTTGAAGCACCTCAAGGTTCTCTGCAAACGATCCTTCAATTGGATTGTTAGATTGAGTTTGATTTTCAAACCAAGCGGAAGACACTCGAAATAATCCTTCGTATAAACCAATTAAATATTTTGTAAAGCATTTAAAATATATGCAAGTTGAATGAGTAAAAATATTTTGGTTGAAGCATTTTATCAAAAACTTTGTATGCAATATTTTTGTATTCGAAGAACGCATAAAATGCTTCAACAATGCATCTTTAAAACAATGGAAATAATAAATAAATGCAATAAACTAATATACATGAATTTGTTTATGGATTTCGAAAACTTCAGATGCTCCTACGTCACCACTTCTTCCCCTTGGGAAGAATTTACTAGAAGACTTTGATTTATACAACTCTTTGTACAAACCCACTCAGCTTAGGACTTACACTACTGCCTAACTGAACTATTAGCTCTCAGGATTGTAAGCAACACCTCACAATCAACATATTGTTTAATATCTCATATGCAAAGACTACATACACAAGTTTATTGTCTTTGTGCAAGACTCACTCAACTAATCTTTGAAATTCAACTCTCATGTATATGTGTGTGATTGTGTGTGAGGAATTTTTCTTTTACAGTGTACATCTCAACTTTATCCTCACACAAGGGCTTGTGCTCTCAACTAGCTGATTTCTTCATGCTAACTACCCATGCTTTGAATCCTTTCCAAAAGCTCTTGTTTGATCTTCAAGATGTTGTATTTATAAGCCCTAACAATGATATATACGTTAGACACAAGAATATTATCATTTGGAAAGTTTCCGTACTGTTTCTGAAATTAAAAATGGTCGAATTCGCCTTGCTGAACATTTTCTCGACTGGTAAACTCAACTGGTCGTTCAGTTCAACTGGTCAGCAGCTGGTTCAGTTCAGTTGGTCAGCTGCTGGTTCGGTTCAGTTCAACTGGTTCAGTTAGTCTGGTTCAGTTGATCAGCAGCTGGTTCGGTTCAGTTGGTCTGGTACAGTTGGTCAACAACTGGTTCAGTTCAATTAGTCTAGTTCAGTTTAGTTGGTGTGCTGAAATCAGCCTAGCTGATTTCAGTTTGTGCAGAACCAGTAGCTTCATCGTCATTTATCAGCATCTTAAAATTCAATTTAGACTTTTACTTTTCAAGATGATTTGTAGATCATTGTTTTATCTTTCCAACGCATACTGAATCGCTTCATTCCAATAACCAAGCTGAGAGATATGACCAAAATACCGCAACTGCTCATACCCATCTGATTGTTGTTTCCATGCAGTCAGTTTGGTAATTCAGTGATCAGTTAGACCTTGATAACATCCGAATTTGCCCCACTGACGTGAAATACGACTTGTTCCAAATTACGTTTTCTGATCATTCTAGTTGGCAAATTGTCATTTGAATCATCCAATGGAGCGATATAATGAAAATACCGAAGCTTGCCAGATATTCAGTTTGTGCAGAATCCAGTTTCAGCTTGCTTCTTGTTTTAATAACTTCACAATTGAGTAAATATGTTAGAAACACAATAAAATGTTTTGTTAACATCAAAATCAAGAATGCAAACATAAATGTTCCAACAATATCTCCCTTTTGGATGATCACAAAACTTGTATAAACAATCGATTCAACTAGCATTTTCTCCCTCTTTTTGTGTGAATCAAAAAATCATATTTTCAAACATTTTAAGCACAAAATTTTCTCCCCCTCAATATTTAAAAATAATCACTCCATTAAAATTGTAATGAGTTCTCCCCCTATATTTTTTGAAATTTGAAAATTATAAAAGAAGAGGGATAACTAACAAATTTTCTCAATTGCTCATTTTCTGCCACAACACATATGCTCTGCCTTCAACGAATAAACTCCTTTTTCTCGAGCATAAGTAGGTTGCAAATTTTATACCGCTGTAATCCTCTACAAGTCTAGTTTGCAACGCAAAAAGCGGTTTGTCATTTGGACACTCGAGCAAGGAGATATATTATTTTTCCTACGATCACTGCAAGCTGCATGAAAGTTCAGTTTTTCATATATATATGTTTAAAAAAATCTGAAATTTTCGAATTTTAAACATCAAAATCAGTTTCAATGCTCTTTCAAGAACAACCCGCACTAATACCAATTGTTAGGATCGATGGGGGGGGATCAATCGTTGAGCTACAATAGCTTGGTTTTTGAAATATTGAATACCGATAAATTAAATCGAGTTTTATTTTCAAACCAAGCGGAAAACACTCGAAATAATCCTTTGCAGAAACCAATTAAACATTTTGTAAAGAATTTAAAATATATGCAAGTTGAATGAGTAAAAATATTTTGGTTGAAGCATTTTATAAAACATTTTTTATGCAATATTTTGGTATTTAAAGAACACATAAAATTCTTCAATAATGCATCTTTAAAACAATGGAAATAATAAATAAATGCAATAAACAAATAGAAACTAATTTGTTAATGGATGTTCGGAGACTACAAATGATCCTACGTCACTCATCCCTTCTTCCCCTTGGGAAGGATTCACTAGAAGACTTTGATTTATAAACTCTTTGTATAAACCCACTCAGCTTAGGACTTACACTACTACCTAAATGAACTCCTAGCTCTCAAGATTGTAGGCAGCACCTCACAATCAACATATTGTTTAACGTCTCATATGCAAAGATTACATACACAAGTTTATTGTCTTTGTGCAAGACTCACTCAACAAATATTTGAAATTCAACTCTCTTGTATATGTGTGAGTGATTGTGTGTGAGGAATTTTTCCTTTACAGTGTACATCTCAAATGTATCGTCACACAAGGGCTTGTGCTCTCAACTAGCTGATTTTTTCATGCTAATTGCACATGCTTTGAATCCTATTTAAAAGCTCTTTTTTGATATTCAAGATGTTGTATTTATAAGCCTCAACAATGTTATATACGTTAGACACAAGAATATGACCGTTTGGAAAGTTTATGTACTGTTTCTGAAATTGCAACGGTCAAATTCGCCTTGCTAAACATTTTCCCGACTGGTCAACTCTGTTAAACTCAACTGGTCGTTCAGTTCAACTGGTCAGCAGCTGGTTCAGTTCAGTTGGTCAGCTGCTGGTTCGGTTCACTTCGGCCGATTCAGTTGGTCTGGTTCAGTTGATCAGCAGCAAGTTCAGTTCTGCTGGTCTGGTTCAGTATCAGCTTGCTTCTTGTTTTAATAACTTCACACTTGAGTGAATATGTAATAAACACAATAACAAGTTTTGTTAACATCAAAATCAAGATTGCGAACATGAAATGTTCCAAAACCGATCTTAGATGCATCGGTGTACAACACAAAATTTCCTTTCCTGACGACATGGCTAAAACTGGCGCTGTGATGAGAGCTTGTGTGGGGACCCGGGCTCTAACTCTTTCTTTGGGATTCAATGGATCGTTAATATAAAAAGTGGGTCAAAATTTTTGCTTTTCAACATTAAATCTAATGTATATACACAAGCATAAAGTCTTTATTTATTTAATAAACATAACGTACAAACGTAAGGTACAAACATGTCTTGTTCCATTCTTATTTAACAACTAGTAATTAAAAACAGTACATGATAAAAGTACAACTACTAGTCCTTCTGCTAAGCCCGATATCGCCACGCTATGTCCATCTCTCATCCTCTGCGTGACCCAGATCCTGCCCCACCTATTGTTCTGCACACATACAGACATAACAACAGCCGGAAACTCCGGTGAGAACAAATCCCAGTATAAACATGTATAAATGCATATAATCAATTAAACAGGAAACATGCTATCATGAATGACATCATATTCACATGCAATGCAATGCGAATCAAACCATGTCTGGACTCGACTCGACTAGAACTCTAGGGATCCCGGTGTGAATAAGACGTCAATGGCTGTCACCTACCCTCCCACTCGGGGTGACTGTACGTCTTATTCCTAGACTTCGGTCTGAGTTGTATCAACGACTACAATAGGAGTCAAGGCTGCTCCTAAGCTGAGATACACCGAACATCTAGATAGTTGACAATGGCTGTCAACGACTCTCCTATCTTAAATGCAATGACTATCAACCTGTAACAAAGCATGCTCATATTCATATCTGAATATTACAATAATCTTACATGCTTGAATACAATTCTATAATCAAAGCATAATCATGTAACAAGATTTGAATATAATTCTATAAACAAGTCATAAACATGTTACCATATATACCATAATACTAGTATGTGGTTTTGGTTGGGAAACTCAAATAATATCTTATTTGAGTTGTGGCTTCCCAAACAAACATGATTTATACCTTTCGTGTCTCAAAGTCTGTGATGTAGTCGAAGTCTCGCTATCACGTTGCCAATATAAATCTGAAATGGCACCATCAATGTGCATTCTATCAATACACAACTCCAAACAACTCCTATCTCAATCAATAACCAAATCTAGATACAATTCGACGGCATGACAACGTATTTTCTCGATACCAGTCAATTCAATCTCAACACGTATCAACAATATACAGCCCTCAACTCATAAACATCATCGTAAGCATAGGACAATACTTAAAATCTGTACCACTTCAATCTATACATGTTGTAATTTCAAAACAATCTCATACGATATCCGAAAATCGATCCGATTACAATTATACCATGCTCAACATATCAAGAACACATAATATAACTTATATCTGAATTTCCTCAACATTAAAACTTCAAACCATACTGAAACTGAAAGAAACTTACATCCCCTTGAAGCTAACGATGAGAGGAGCTCAAAACTGAAATCGGATTAAAGTTTGGATGTATGAATCTTACAAAATCACAATTTAAAAGCATGATAAATGAAGCTTTCTCTCTCCCTAGAATCCTTCGGTTCTTGCTGCTGAATGAGGAGAAACGAGACACCTCTATTTATATCTTGCATGTTATATAACACATGGCTTATTCTTCAAAGGCCACGCATAACCGCGGGTGCGGTGATCTTAGGAGCGCGGGTGCGCCATGCTCTCGGCCACCCTATCATTTTCTGAATTTCGAGGACCGCGGTGGTGCGACTGCGGTCTTGCTGCACCGCGGGTGCGGTCGTGCTTCGCACAAATTGTTCAACTTACTGTCACATGCACCGCGGGTGCGGTATTCCTAGCACCGCAGGTGCGGTGTGGCTTCGGCCATGCTTGCTCAAAATTCCATAATTCATGCAATAGTTTATACTTTCATCTTATGACATGCATTCTCATATCTTCCGAGTCGTACGTCAATGAAGAATAATAATATCGAGCCTTACATTTCTCTCCCTCTAAGAAATGATTTCATCCTCGAAATCGCATGCCATTCTACTAATGCAAGTATACAAAATAATAACATCAAAGCTAGAAAAATACTTACATCAAGTAAATAACTCGGGATGTCTCTGTCGCATGTCTGCTTCTGTTTCCCAAGTCGCTTCTTCGATGCCATGACGACTCCATTGGACTTTCACTAATGGAATAGTCTTCGTTCTGAGCTTCTTTTCCTTTCGATCAAGAATCTGTATCGGTTGTTCAACGTAGCTTAAAGTCTGATCAAGCTCAGCTTCGTCAGGACGAATGACATGAGAAACATCAGGCATGTATTTACGCAACATCGATACATGAAAGACATCATGTATCCCAGATAGAGAAGGAGGAAGAGCCAGTCGATATGCTCGATCGCCAATCTTCTCTAGAATCTCGTAAGGACCGACGTATCTAGGAGACAACTTTCCACGCTTGCCAAATCTGACAACGCCTCTGAAGGGGGAAATCTTTAGAAACACCCTGTCTCCTTGCTCAAATACTAATGGTCTACGTCTGATGTTGGCGTATTTCGCTTGCCTGTCTTGCGCCGTTTTCATCCTCTTCTGAATGACTTTCACTTTCTCTGTCATGTCACGAATCATATCTGGTCCAAGTTCTGGTACCTCTACAATGTCATCTTAGTATAGCGGAGATCTGCACTTCTTACCATATAAAGCTTCAAACGGTGCCATCTCAATGCTCGTCTGGTAGCTATTATTGTAAGAGAATTCGCAAAGAGGTAGGGAATCTTGCCAACTACTGCCAAAATCTAGCACCACGGCTCTCAACATATCCTCTAAAGTCTGGATAGTCCGTTCTGACTGTCCGTCTGTCTGAGGATGATAAGCAGTACTCAGGTGTAATGTCGTACCTAAGGCCTGCTGTAAACTGTGCCAAAAGTGTGAAGTAAATCGTGGATCACGATATGATACGATAGACTTCGGCACACCATGCATTCTGACTACCTCTCGAACATATATCTCTGCCATCTGATCGTGTCTGTAAGTCATTCTGTACGGGATGAAGCAAGCTGATTTGGTCAATCTGTCGATAACGACCCAAATCGCATCACAGCCTCGGGAAGATCGAGGTAATTTCGTCACGAAATCCATGGAAATGTGATCCCATTTCTATTCTGGAATAGCTAAACTCTGAAGTAACCCTCCGGGCTTCTTCCTCTCGGCCTTCACCTGTTGGCAGTTCAAGCATTTAGACACATAGTTTGCGATGTCTGACTTCATCTGCTTCCACCAGAACTGTGTTTTCAAGTCATTGTACATCTTCCTGCCACCAGGATGAATGCTGAACCGACTACAGTGTGCTTCGTACATAATCTGATATTTCAAGTCTGAAACATCTGGCACTACAAGGCGGTTATTCACATACAGCACATGATCGCGTACCTGATATTCTGATAAATGTCCTGCTCTGGCCATCCGGATCGATCTTTGCACATTCTGATCGGTTCGTTGAGCTTCTTTGATCCTCATGATCAAGTCCGGCTCAACTTGAATAGCAGCAAGTCGTAGTGGCTTCTTATCTGTATCAAATTCTAATCCAGAGAAACAGCAATTTTCAATGAGTTTTGTAACACCTATCGTCGATAAAGATAGGGAACAAACCTTTCGACTCAAGGCATCTGCCGCTGCATTCGACTTTCCTGGGTAATATTTGATCTCGCAATCAAAATCTTTTAACAGATCATGCCATCTACGCTGTCTCATGTTCAACTCCGACTGAGAGAACAAGTACTTTAGGCTTTTATGGTCTGAATAGATCTCAAATTTCTCGCCATAAAGATAATGACGCCAGATCTTCTGTGCAAATACGATAGCCGTCAATTCAAGATCATGAATGGGGTATCGAGTCTCGTGAGTCTTCAACTGTCTTGAGGCATACGCGACCACATGACCTCGCTGCATAAGAACACATCCCAACCCTCTGTGAGAGGCATCACAATATACAACGAAATCACCCGTACCTGAAGGAATCATCAAGACAGGTGCACTGGTCAGCCTTTTCTTCAATTCTAAAAAGCTCGACTCACACTCCTCAGACCATAGGAATGACGCATTCTTCTGTGTCAATTGTGTGATTGGCTTGGCAATACGGGAGAAATCTTGGATGAATCGTCTATAGTATCCTGCTAGACCCATGAAACTGCGTATTTCTGGCACAGAAGTCGGTCTCGGCCAACTGATCACAGCTTCCACTTTACTCGGATCTACAGAAATACCATCTCCAGATATGATATGTCCCAAAAAGACAACTCGATTCAACCAAAACTCACACTTTGACAATTTGGCATACAATCTCTCATTTCTCAGTGTCTGCAACACAATTCTGAGATGTTCTGCATGCTCATTCCTGTTCTTAGAATACACCAGAATGTCGTCGATAAAGACAATAACAAAATCATCCAAATACCTCTGAAAGATTTGATTCATCAATCCCATAAATACCGCCGGAGCATTTGTTAAACCAAAAGGAGTGACAATAAATTCGTAATGCCCATACCTGGTTCGGAAGGCTGTCTTCGGTATGTCTACATCTCGAACTCTGAGCTGATGATATCCGGATCGCAAGTCAATCTTAGAATACACAGAGGATCCCTGCAACTGATCAAATAGATCATCAATTCTAGGCAAAGGATATTTGTTCTTGATCGTTGCCTTATTCAGTTGCCGGTAATCGATACACAACCGCATCGACCCATCTTTCTTTCGCACGAATAGCACCGGAGCGCCCTAAGGAGATACACTAGGTATGATATATCCCTTGGCTAGAAGATCTTCCAACTATGCCTTTAATTCTTTCAACTCTATCGGTGCCATCCTATACGGAGCTCTCGAAATAGGAGTGGTACCTGGAATCAAATCAATACTAAAATCTACCTCTCGCACCGGAGGTAACCCTGGAATCTCCTCTGGAAACACATCTGCAAATTCCCGTACTACTGGCAAATCTGCCAATGTCGGGCTAGATTTCTGTACATCTACAGCATACACAAGGAACCCATCTGCTCCTTTCTGTAACAACTTATTCATAGACAAAGCCGAAATCAAGGGAATCCGAGATCTGGAACCCTTTCCGTAGAATTTCCACTCGTCTGTCATTTCTGGTCTGAATCTGACAATCTTGTGGAAACAATCCACAGTGGCTCTGTACTTTGTTAACATTTCAATTCCAACAATACAATCAAAATCATCTAACCCGAGTACTATGCAATCTAGATCAATTTCATGACCCTCAAACCGTAAGATGCAATGTCTAACCGTGGTCACAGCTATCAAACCACTTCCAAACGGAGAAGTAATAGACACAACATCTAACAAAGACTCAACAGGCAGAGAATGCAATAATGCAAATCGTTCTGATATGAATGTATGCGATGAACCCGTATCTATCAATATATAAGCAGGATACCGCAAAGGAAACAGTTACCTGCAATGACAACATCTGGGGCATCCTGTGCTTGCTCTTCAGTCAAGGCAAACACTTGAGCCTGTTGTCGGGTCGGCTGGCTCCCGGTCTGACCACCTCTGGCTCGAGGCTGGGTCTGTGCCGGTGGCGGCTGAAATGAGTGAACAGATGAAACTTGCCTCTCAGGCTGAGTCACTGAGGCAGACGACCCTGCAGCCTGGAATCTCGATGCACCACTTCTCTGAGGAAAGACCTTGGCATAATGCCCCGGTTGCTTGCATATGTTACACCTGCCCACTACACCTTGACACTGTTCTGTGGCATGCTTACCTCCACAAGTACTGCAATATCCACTTGCCACCTCTAGACTCTGGCCAAAACCTCTCTGTCTTGACCCGCTGGAGCTCGACGAACTGCTCCCTGCCCTCTTAAACTGTTTGCCCTTTGCTTTTAACGGATCCTTCCGCCCGCTGCTACTACCGCCGCTATCAAATCTAGGAGGATGTTGTACTGGAGGTAGTGGCGGTCTCGGACTTGGAGCCACATACGGAACACTCCGTTGCCTAAGCAACCCTGCTTCAGCTCCTTTGGCACGGTTCAATGCTTCAGCGAAATTATTGGGTCTCCCAGTATTGACCAATGTAAAGACATCAGGATTTAAGCCGTTTATAAACTGATCTGCCACGGCTTCATCATTACCTGAAACGTGAGGTGCAAAGCGAAGCAAAGAAGAAAATTTAGCAACGTACTCTTCAATGTTCAATTGCCCTTGCCTCAGGTTTGCAAATTCAGCGCCTTTATCTTTACGATAGGATACAGGGAAAAATCGCTGATAGAACTCCGTCTTGAATGCTTTCCATGTAACCTCGGTGCCACGCTGTTCTAGTGCTCTCCTTATATTCACCCACCAATACTTAGCCACGTCTTGCAGTTGATGGCCAATGAGTTTCACTCGCTTCTCATCACTATATTCTAGAGACTCGAATAACATTTCGATATCCTCCAACCAGCTTTCACATTCGATTGCATTTTCTGTGCCCTTTAAGGTCGGTGGTCGGAATGACTGGAATCGCTTTAATAAGGTCTCCATGGGCGTAGCAGTGACATCCATCGTATCACCAGATGTGCTACCCTGTTCTGGCACTGGTGGTCGTACTGGCACAACTGCTCTTCTAGGAGGCATGTATCTAATAATCCAACTGATTAGAATACAAGATATACAACTTTCTCAGCCCTCCTCTAGTCAGTTACCTCTGATCTAGAATCGGTTCTGATTCAGTTTATTACACGCTGTAATCAATCAAATAACAAACAACATGTAATAAAGAAAGCAATAAACATGCTAGCACATCATAAGCAAGGAAGAAGACTCGATCTATCCCGCTCATTCTATCTTATCTCAGTCTACAGAACCTACGGCTCTGATACCACCTGTTGTTGGGACCCGGGCTCTAACTCTTTCTTTGGGATTCAATGGATCATTAATATAAAAAGTGGGTCAA
This sequence comes from Primulina eburnea, assembly GCF_022965805.1. NCBI lineage: Eukaryota > Viridiplantae > Streptophyta > Magnoliopsida > Lamiales > Gesneriaceae > Primulina > Primulina eburnea. The sequence goes on from NC_133118.1 coordinate 21,204,753, forward strand.
AATTTTTGCTTTTCAACATTAAATCTAATGTATATACACAAGCATAAAGTCTTTATTTATTTAATAAACATAACGTACAAATGTAAGGTACAAACATGTCTTGTTCCATTCTTATTTAACAACTAGTAATTAAAAACAGTACATGATAAAAGTACTACTACTAGTCCATCTGCTAAACCCGAGATCGCCACGCTATGTCCATCTCTCATCCTCTGCGTGACCCAGATCCTGCCCCACCTGTTGTTATGCACACATACAGACATAACAACAGCCGAAAACTCCGGTGAGAACAAATCCCAGTATAAACATGTATAAATGCATATAGTCAATTAAACATGAAACATGCTATCATGAATGACATCATATGCACATGCAATGCAATGCGAATCAAACTGTAAGGCCCAAGAAGTTAATTACCGTAATCTGAAATGATTTGGGTATAATTACCATAATTTAAGATTAATCTGGAATGATTTATTGATCAATTGACATGATTGAGGTTATAGGAACTCAAATGAAGAAGCCGGGCATTGTTACATTATAAGCGAAGATGTTCAACCGAACATCTCGGCGCATATGCGCGACGTAGAGGGCGCATATGCGCGGGAGGGACAGTAGGTTCAGCGCATATGCGCGGGAAGAATGGCGCATATGCGCGCGGCATGCAGATTCTCAAATCGCCACTTGGTCTATTGAAGGCAACGTGTGTATATATATATATATACATATGTATCTCAATTATTCAGAAATGGAAAAAAGAAGAAGGAAACGAGGGAGCGCAAGTTTGATTTCTGAGTTGGGTTGCGAGTGCTCTGGTTATCAGAATCTAAATCCGAGTACGACACCGAGTTCCTATCAATACAGGCTACAACTGGACGTAAGTTTTATTACGTTTAGACATGATTTGAAATTATGGTATTGTCAGAATCTGATATGATTCATATATGATGTTCTCGTCATGTTAGACATCGTATAATCGCAACCGGATTGAGAAACAGATACCATATGAAATTGTTATGAATTTCGGAGTTGATTTGATATCAGAATTGAGTTGTTATTGATTATAAGATGTTAGAATTGATATCTGACTGATATGATATGGCTGGATATATTGAGATTATGCCGTTAGGATGTTGAAACAGAATTTGACTGAATTCTGATTATATCCAGTGTAGATTGAATGGTGTATTGATACCGTACACTCAATATTGTTATTATCAGATTGAGTATTGACAGGCTTGAGTTCGAGACTTCGACAGAATCAGAATATCAGAAAGAAAGGTATAAATTAATGTTGAGTTGGGATTGCACAACTCGAGTAAGGTTTGACTCGAGTCTCCCTAAATCACATACTTAGATTATTACATTGAGATTTGTAATTGATAAGATTGACGTTGTTGTCTATTGATTTATAGTCATTGCATGTATTGAGTACTGAGTTGTTGAGTCATTGGCTGATTCGCCTAGTCATCGGCTGAGTCGTCTGGTTATTGACTGATTCGTCTAGCTATTGGCTGATTCGCTTTATTATTGACTGATTCGTCTAGTTATCGACTGATTCATCTAAACTATAGCTGATTCGCTTAATCTTGACTGATTCGTCTAAACTATAGCTGAGGTGCTTAAATCTTGACTGAGTCGTCAATTCTATAGCTCTTTCGCCCAGACATCGGGATCCCTAGGTTAGAGTTGAGTCGAGTCTGAGACGACGCGTTGTTTGAGTCTGAGTGTGATTCATTATTTGTTATTGATTTATGTTTCTGATTTGATACATGTTATGAATGTTATTATATGCTTTTATATATGTTTTTATATGATTGCATGTATACATTGTTTATACTGGGATATTCATATCTCACCGGAGTTATCCGGCTGTTGTCTTGTTTGTATGTGTGCATGACAACAGGTGGGGCAGGTTCAGGGTCACAGAGGTGAAGAAAGATCGAGATTAGCGTGGTGATTCCGGACTTGGACATAGATAGGTTTTATTACTTGATTGTAGTAGTTGAACCTAGTTGAATACTTGTAGATCATACAGGATGTGTATGTTTATGTTTAATATGTAATTTGAATTGAATTACATTACGTTTCCGCTTTGTATATTAAAAGAAAAATTTTTAGACCCTGTTTATAATTGATTAATTAGTCCCAATGATGATTAAGATCATGATTAGCGTCCGGGTCCCCACAACAGGTGGTATCAGAGCTGTAGGTACTAGAACTGTAGATTCTTGAGATTGAGATAGAAGAGGCTAGTGAGCGGGGTAGATTGAGGTTTTCTTTCCTTGCTTGTGAATGCTAGCATGCTTACTGCTTTATATAATACATGTTACTTGATTTATCTGATTTGATTTTGTAATATGTATTATTGGGAACGAATCTGAATTGATTCTCGATCAGCAGTAAGATGATCGGGAGGTAGATTGAATTGAAACAGATGTGTTGGATTGGGTCACTAATCCTTTTAAGTTTCAGATATGCCTCCTAGACGAATTCCAGAACAGGGTAGTACATCGAATCCTCCAATGGATGTAACACCGACTCCAATGGAAACCTTGCTGGAGAGGTTTCAATCATTCAAACCACCCACTCTGAAAGGTACTGAGACATCAGTCGAGTGTGCGAGTTGGTTAGGTAGCATTGAGTTGCTGTTTGATTCACTGGAGTACAGTGATGAGCGCCGAATTAAATTGATTGGACACCAGTTGTTGGATGTTGCACAAAGCTGGTGGGTTACAATGAAGAGGGCTTTGGAGCAACGAGGTACGATTATTACTTGGGATGTATTTAAAACTGAGTTTTATCAGAGATTTTTCCCAATATCGTACAGAAAAGACAAGGGGGCGGAGTTTGCCAATTTGAGACAGGGTCAGCTGAACATTGAAGAATATGTGACCAAGTTCTCTACCTTGTTGAAATTTGCTCCATATGTGTCTGAAAATGACGAAGCCGTTGCCGATCATTTCATCAATGGCTTGAATCCCGATATATTTACATTGGTGAACACAGGGCGACCGAATAACTTTGCTGATGCCATGAATAGAGCAAAGGGCGCTGAAGCGGGCCTGATAAGACAGAGAGGAGCTGAATTTGTTCCTCCAGTGTTGAGACCACCGCAACCACTTCCCCGATTTCAGAGTGGCAGTAGCAGTGGTGGAAGGAAAGATTTTCTGAAGGCTAGAGGAAAGCAGTTTAAGAAGTCTGGCGGCAGTTCTTCTAGCTCCAGTGGTTCTCAGCAGAGTTATACTGACGTGTACTGCGGAAATTGTGGAGGGAGACATTCCACTGAACAATGCCAAGGAGTACTTGGTAGCTGCCACTTCTGCAAGCAACAGGGACATTTTGCCAGAGTATGTCCACAGAGGGGTTCCCAAAGATCCCAGGGAGCTGAACCATCTGAACCAGCGGCACAGTGGAGTAGACGATCAGCTGCTGTTCCTTCATTTCAGCCAGCACCATCTCAGTCACAGCAGAGGCCAGGAGGAAGCCAGACAGTTGGCCAGCCTCCTAGACAGCAGGCCAGAGTATTTGCTTTGACCGAGGAGCAGGCTCAGGAAGCACCAAATGATGATATTGCAGGTAACTGATTTGTTTGATTATCCTGCATATGTATTGAGGGATACAGGTGTTTCACATACTTTTATTTTTGAAAAATTTGCATTGATGTATGCATTATCTGTTGAGTCCCTATTTACTGTAGTATTTGTTTCTTTTCATTTGAGAAAAGATCTTGTATCAGTGATTTCTGTTAGATCTTGAATACTACAGTAGGATAAGAATGAGATCGAGCTAGATCATGTAGTAGCTTGTATTGTACTGGTGTTCTATGATTTTGGAACTGCAATTACTGATATGGATATGCTGACCAAGTACAGAGCTACCATAGATTAGTTCCAGAAGATAGTAAGAATCAGACCTGAGATGATCAAGAAATGAATATTGTACGATAAGAATTCTAGACTGAGAATTCCTTTGATAATTCGTACTAGCTATGACTCGATTATTACAGAAAGGAGCAGAATGACTCCTTATGTATTCAGTTGATTTACTGAAATTGAGTCTATCATTGGCTGATTTACTGTAAGGCCTGAGAATTACTAATCTTCATTAATGCGATAATTGAAGATATGAGAATGCATGTTATGTCATGAGAAGCACTATGAAATGCCAAGATTTCGACTCTATTAATCCGGAATTATGGAATTTTAATTGATATGATTATATCGAGACCAGAGTGGGCAAAGTTGTGTCATTTTACCAATTTCGGGCAGAACTAGTGGCGCCCGAGCGGTAGAAAGTGACCGCTCGAGCGCCAATGCTCAAGGGGAGTACGTTCGGGCAGAAGGTGTGGCGCCCGGGCGGTAATTTATGACCACCCGAGCGCCAGAGTCTAGCATTTCGGACAGAACATTCCGCGCCCGGGCGGTAGAATCTTACCGCCCGAGCGCCGAGCTCGCGCCTGGGCGGTAAGATTCGACCGCCCGAGCGCCAGCGAGATTTAGCTAAAGCAAGCCACGTTTCATTGCATGCAAGGGGCGATATATATAAACGAAAATCCCTCAGAAATATGATAAGAATCAGAATAGAAAAGCTCCGAGAGGCTTTTGAAGTTCTTGCGCTGATATTTTACAATTCGTCCGTCTGATTTAAAATCCGACTTCGGTACCGTGTTCCTATCGTTGTAGGCTACGCGTGGACGTAAGTTTTACTATGTTTTGGCATGTATTGAAATTATGATGTTGTA